>NC_087551.1:112790353-113090353 GCF_036250125.1 Pseudopipra pipra
TTCCGAATTATTGATGAGCTTAAAAAAAATGTTCCATGGTTTCATGAAGAGACATTTTGGGGGAGCAGAGGGTTTCAGCTTAAAAACTCCTAGGCAGGCAAATTTGTTCACAAACAAACAAGGTTATTGGTAATTTGCTTATCTCACCACACACCAATTTAGAAGTTTAATATCAAGTCTGAAATTCAGACACTGGAAGAGAAGTAGAATAGTTTTTCTGTTCGAGTTCCATCCTCATCTTTAAGATGCATGAGATCTTTTTGCAGTAAGTCATTGTAAGACCACAGATACATTTTAAGTCAGAATGGACATGGGCACTTAAGGATTGTTTACAAAGGGATCTTACTGTCTCTGTGTGACCATGTGCCAGTATTTAACCCTATTCCCCCTTTTCAATATGTTTCAGCTGACATTTTCTGAGATAATAAGGTGAACATTGGACTAGGTGAGGTACTTCCAGATGGTAATCACTAGGTGAAAAAATTCCAGTCAGATGTTTAGCACCACAGAGCGCTGATCTCACCAGGGGCCTGTAAGTGTGATTATGATATAATTTGCTTCCCAGCAGAAATGCTGTTTTGTTTTTAATTTAAAAAAAATATTCTAAATAATGAAATAATTCCTGGTATGAAAAACAACTTTTAAATTCTTTGTGGAATCTCTAAGAATTAATCCAGACAGTTATAAATAGATTCTGTTGCATGGCAAGTTATTTGTTAGATCATCTTGACATCAAACTTCTATTTTTCCCTCCAGTAAAGTTGATTCAGATTGCAACAAAGACATGTAAGGCCAAAGCACCAGCTGAGGCAAAGGGGCTTGATTGTTTAAAGTGAAGGAACTAAGTTGATTTGCACCACCTAAGGTTTAGGCTCTTGTGGTATAATTTCTTTGATTCCTCTCTTCTATGGTTCATAGGAAAAATCAAGCAATGTCAAAATGATTATCTGTAAATGGTCTTGCATTTGATCATCTTTGTGCTTCAATTATAATTACAGAGTCAAGTCTAACAACAGTCTCTCTATAATTTCTTTATTGGCATGCAAAGTTTGCACAGTAAATATTTCTTCTCGTAGCATTTTTTTTCCCCTTTTCCAACAAGCTCTCAAAGCAACTATTCCAAACTAAATAGCAGTTGAACTGGACCGTTATTATGCTGTACATACTAATTCTGCTGCCAGCTATTTTTTTTTTTTAAAGCATGAAATTCCCAGATTACAAAGGCGACTGCATCATGTGAACTCATCTTTGAAATAAGTCCGAACCGTAGATTTCAAAGCCGAGACTGACTTGAAACTGCACTTCCTCATCAAAGATAAATGTTTAGGGCTGGTGTTCTTGTTTGATCCAAGAAATATGTCCTAGGACTCAGCCTTCTAGAGCAAAATCTTGATTTCATTCAAGCCAGTAGCAAAATTCCTATTGTTTGTTAACGAGGTCAGGGCTCCAGCACCAGATTTCAGCTCCCTGAAGTTCAGGTGCAGAGAGAATTCTGAATCCACCACTGTAATTCCGATGCCGTGTTTGTAGAGAGAAAAGAATAAAGTGAGTTCATAAAAAGCACTTTTCAAAGTAGGGCTCACACAACCTTCAGTGCCAATTTATGTCTGAAACTTGGAGTTACTGGAAAGAGTCCTTCTAAATGCAAGAGGTTTTGGATTAGATCCTGTGACTAGAGATTTGCAAATTGCACAAGAGAAGTTATCACTCATAACATTCTATTTCCTAATTTAGAGCATCTCTTGTGCCTTTAATTTAACATTTTTTTTCCAGTATAGTTTCCTGTGTATATCACTGACATCTTTTTCCAGCCCCATTGAAGAGACACACACCCACAGAGAAGTACAAATCTGCCAGCTATTTTGAGATCAATCAATGAACAGGAATTTCAATCATTCTTTCCCTGCAGAGTTTAGAATTCTAAACCAAACTTATGGTTCTCAAGAATATTGCAATTTTATTTCCTTTGTTAAAAAATAAATAAAAAAAAAAGAGGCAGAAGGAGGTGTGGTTCCTCACCACCCCCAAAGTATACTGAAAACATTGATGTGACAGAAGACTGATGTTATTTAATATAACACTTCAAAGCACACTGGTGACTGCATGGAGGAAACACACTCTACTGATTGATTCCTGAACCCTCTCTTGTCAAATACCAGTTGTTACATCACTCAGAAACTACACTTGGATAAAAAAAATAACTTTAGAACATGTGACATTCAAACCGGTGGATGAAACTAATCTAGTTTCTTGAATTAAAAGAGTTTCCTTCAATGAAATGGGAAAACTACTCTGAATTTCCAAGGAAAACCGTGTCAGCAACATCAGCCGTTATATTGATTCCCCAGTAAGATCGAGATGAAAATGATACTCAAAGAGAAACGGTGCACTGCAAGGTATGTGTCTCTTGCCATCTATCTGAAACAGGTAATGCAAAATACCATCTCTGAGCTTCATTGTGGCTCAGCATCACCTCCAAAATATTACACAGTGGGAGGCTACCTGCCCAATTTTCTTCTGTAGTCAATCAAAAGAAATAGGTAAATCAAATCATCCTTTCAGTTATTTCTCACACCTCAGTGTGCAGGGGGAAAGGGAACTGTGAACAAGGATGCTTTTGATAATTATTTCCCCTAAGAATTCTTTCCTTTTCGTCTTGGAGACACAGAATTTCTGCAGACACTGAAACAACTGCTAAGACCAGGAAAAGATATTTAACTATTGCAGACTGGACAGAATCATAGGTCATCTTATAAAATATCACCTTCTATGTCCAAGAAATCTTCTTCAGAGAACAAAATAAATCTACACAAGGTAATGGCTGGAGTTGGAGACCTGTGGGTCTCGAATGAAGTTACTTATTCAGTTACTCAGCTGGATGGTGGATTTAAGACAAGCTGAACAGTTGCAGGAGTTATGTGTGAGGTAAGTACTGCATAATTTTCAAGACAGTTTCTGTAGCAATGTGAGAATTGTGTGTCCCATCTCCAGCATCTGTGTGAATTGGCCCGGTTTTGTAAGCAATGTCAAAACTCAGAAGAGGAGAAAAAATATCTTGGAGCTGGACTCAATGAGCCTTGTGGATCCCTTCCAACTCAGGATACTCTCTGATTCTCTTTAGCCTAAAATATAGACTCTCACTGATGCATCGGATATGACACAGCATTTGTGGTTGGGATAAAATAGTCTCCTGTAGGGGTTTAGAGACAATAAACATGTGTAAGCCTTTATTGTTTTCAAGGATTTCTTTGTTTGCTTTGGTCTTATGCTGTGATTTTATTCTGTGTTAAAATTTCTTCTAAGAGAATTGCTTTTGAGCCACTGTCATCTTCCAGATGATAAACTTGATGGCTGCAACTTCAGTGGATGAATCAGGTGAGGTGATTCTTCGTCTTTCCATCTAAGTTGGATTGGATGAATCTCCTTTCAGATTTATCTGTTTCTCAGAGATAGTACTAAAAAGACTTAATATAAGATACTGAAACCAAGAAGTATCCTCCTTAACAAGTATGGAAAGGTTTGTTCATTCTCAGCACAGGCAAAAGCATTGAATCACAATTCAGACATGAATTACTGCTTGAATCTGTGAGGAGGGAAGTTTGGAGTAACACAGGCATGAAAGGGCTGATATGCATGGGCAGCCCTTTGTGGTTGAAGGCTCTATCATTTTTGGTGATAAGTAAACAACATTTTTCTCTCAGATGTTTTTTAAAACTCCGTGTCTTCGTGGCCATGTTCAGCCGTCTTCTTTTCTTTTTGTTAGCGTGCGTTTTTCTGTGTTGCATTTGTGCAGCCTCTGTCTCCCTACAAATGTTGTCCTTTTCCTTAAAATCCTGTGTGACACCATGCTAAAAAGGCAAGGAATGGCATAAACAAAGAAAAAAACATGGGATTTCTGTCTTTGAGCTGGATTCTCTTCTGTCTATGAGGACAAAACCACTGATCTAAGGCTTTGCAAGGTTTGGTCACTATATCTATAGACAGCATATATAAAATATGCATAAATACGTGTTTATAGCATCCAGCAAAATAGAATTTAGTGTAAATATCTCTTAATGCAGATGTCTACATTGTCCTTGGCTCCATATATAATCAGTGTAATTTCATAGGTATATCTACATTCTACTCCATTCTAAGATAAAATACCAGAGATAAATGAATCAGACTAAAAAACAACTACTTCTTTTAACTGAATAAAAGAGAGATCAGGCTTCATACGTGGACAACCAGATATCTAAATTTGACTGGAAAAATTCCTCCTTTTTCTTTAGAGGAACTTTTCCAATCATCTAAAGCTTGAAGTTTTGGAAACACCTCTTCCTTAGAATAGAAAGAGTTAAACTCCTAACTGGATTTTACAAGGGCATTGAAAACTTTATGAATACTATTATAGCAGATAGAAGTCATCCAGTAGAAGGAATATAATCTCAATGGTCTTTCATAAACATATTCATAAATCATCAGCAGCCAGGCTGTATAAGAATAACTTAACTAAGGAATTCTGCCATTGATTTATTTTTCCTTTATACATCTTTTGAAGAGTTTTAACAGAGCTGAAAATTGTGTCTCTTCCTTTTAGATCAGCTCTATTTAGAACATACTAATAATGGTTCACGTTGCAGCTCTACATAATATTTTGAGATAACACTTTTTAAGCTGAGAATGTTCCTGGCAGTCCTTCATGAAATCCGGCTTTTTTAGGCTGGGAGTTATGAGACTATTTGTCTTCACTTTTGGGATCTTTTAGCTTGTATCTTTGTAAAGAATGTGGAGTCGAAGATCTGAACAAACCTAAAACTTCGAAATGAAGTTCAAGCAAAAGCAAGGTCCCACCAGGTTTCAAACCAAGATCATGGGAATCTAGAGGTTTGGGGCAGCTTTCACAAACTGTTATGTCTTTAACAATGGTTTGTTTCAAAGATAGGTCCAGAATGATTCAAAAAATCCCTCCCCACAATAACAACTACAACAAAGCAAATAAACAAATAACAACAACAAACATACTATCACAAAAAAATCCAAAAAAAACCTCACTAAAAACTCCAACAAAAACTCGTTGCCTTTGAAGTTTTTGTCTGACTTAAAAGTGGCTGCAGATTTGAAATACTTGGGGAAAGACAGGTGAACTGCGCTAAGGTTGTAAATTATAATTACATTTAAAAACTTGAAGCTGGAGTTGTGTATTTTAAGAGTCAGAAGACCATATTGGTCATGAATGAACTAATGTGAGAATTCCCTTTTCAGAATGAAGACACATGTTCAGTTGGATAATTAAAGGACTAAGGTTAGCATTCATTCCAGGAACACCTTGTTAAACACCAAAAAAAAAAAATGGCTAACAATTTAAAATCCTTATTTTCTACATTTATTTTTGAAATATTGAGGATAAAAAGGAGAACAGAAGTAGTTAAAAAATTAAACTCAACACACAGTGAAAACATTTTGATTTTTCAAAGACAGTAGTAGTTTTCCTATTGTCCCTGGAAGATTTAGTCATATTAGAATCGTAGAATGATAAAATATCCTGAACTGGAAGGGAACCACAAGTATCATCAAATCCAACTCATATATTATTGCTGTTATCTTTAGAACTAATGATAATAGCAACAAAAACAATATGTTTACATCCTACTCTTGGATTGATGTGAATGAAAGACATGAAAGAATAACATTTGGGCTGGACTAAATCACCTGGACTTGGTGTTGTAACACATGAATGCAGTCAGTAGACTTGCTCATGGTCCGAAAAGAGAGATGAAATACAGTTCTGGAAATTATTCCAGAAGAAAATTTGATCCGTGCAGAATTAAAATATAAGATGTAAAAAGAAATAAATATTTCATCCTTGTTATCTATCAGCGTCATCGGATAAAGGACACTGCAACAACACAAAATAAAGTTGTGCTATTTCTAAAATTGGTCTCACACAGATATCATTTTTATGAGCAGGAGCTGAAAACATAAATGAATAGTTATGTGGGTTATTATGACAATATCTATTTCTACATTTATACCATGATGGATATTCCTTATACATGTGCATGTGCAGCTGTAAATAGACCTGTGTGTGGGTGTCTGCATGTTTGTGACTACAGATGGAATAACTTAAAAAATGTCCAAGGTAATTTTATTTTAAAAAACAGTAAAAAAAAAATAAAATCACTAGCATTCCTAGTTCCAGCCTGAAGCATTTTTTTACAGCTGAAATAGGGGCTTATAATGAAAATGCTGACACAACCTTAACTATAGAGGTGCTAGCAGGCAATGCTATAATAAATAATGTGGGAAATATTTTACACTTCAAGGCAATTACATGTTCAGCCATCTTTAGGATTTCTGGGCCATGAAGGGTAGGGATTAGGTGTACTTGACAAGTGTAAAAGACCCATGACTCATGACTGCTAGAAGGCACAAATGAATTACAAAAGCTGAGAGAAAGCTTTGTAATCACCCAGCACAGGTAAAATATTTTTTATTTAGGGGTAGGTAAGGATCAGGTAAATGTAAAGATACACACTCCAGGTTCCACCCAGTGTGCTTTTTCAAGAAATGGTAAAAGTTCAGCTCAATCTACTGTCCTAACTCACCTGCCATCCATTTGTGTATTTCTTTATGCAACACGAATATGACTTTAATATGCTTTGAAATGAATGTTCACATTTGTAGGACAACAGGACTGGACAGGACCAACCAGGTCATTGAGGAAGATCTTGCTGCTTCAGAAACTTCTGCAGGAGATTTTAGGAGAGTTTAGGTTCACAAAATCCCTTAAGAACAGCTTTCTTAACCTTCACCCACCAGAAATAGCCCAGTACCCACAACACCCTTTTTGTTCCAGTAAGTGATGATTGAAGGCCTTGGATTTGTTTTGGGAATCACAAGATTCCTCTTTCTGCTCTTGGTATATTAACAAATTATCTTGGATTTTGGACTTTGTGGCCAGAGACTGCAGCAAGAACAAGTTTAAAACCATGGATCCACTGGCGTTGGTGTTATACACAAGTAGAAGATAATACTCCAGGTCTGAAAAATAACTGAGGTGGGAAACAGAATCATAGAATAATTAATGTTGGAAAAGACCTCCAAGAACACCAGATTCAACCTTCTGCATTGGCTGGATGCTGCATTGTCTCCAGTCCTGAACTTTGAATAAATTGCTGAAGAGAGTTTTAACAGGAAATATTGGAACAGCTAATTTTGGACAACTTAAAGATGAATAACCAAGTCAGAGTGACAGAGAATCAGTTTTTGGTCACTGAGGACCATTTCTCCATACACAACATATGGAGAAATACCTTTGACCTTAGATGTTATTTTCCAGTTAGAAAAATTGCCTTGTGAAGGCATTTTCCTGTTTCTCTCTGCCTGTTAGGAAGGAATGTGGTGGCCACACTTCAAACCTGTAGACGCCAAGGTACAGTGGGTGAACCACTCACCCGGTCGTCTGGTCCATCTGTGCTGTGCTTTAGTTGGCCGACTGAAATAGTGTGATCTACTCATTTTTATGGCATCTGTCCAACATGTTCAGGCTTTGCAGCCTAAACCCCACAGCAAAGAGTTCTTACCTGTGTAGGAATGGTGTTAGAAATCTCCATAGGGTGACCAGAGGAAGGAGGAACTGCCCTGATCCATCATTTATTGCATGTCTACAAGACATATTATTGTTTACAAGAATCTGGTGTATGGGGTATGTATTTTCAGAGCTGTTTATCCGACATCTCCCTTTTAGAAACAGACACAATAATTTCTCATCCTGAGCAAAACCTGAAACAAAGCACCACCCTCTTACCTATTTTGCCTTAAACTCTTAACAGATCTTTAAAACTTGTCTAAATCTTAGGCCAAGCACTCCTAAGATCCTACATGAGTTCATGAGCTTTATGTCTTATATATACACCACACCAAGTCTGGCAGAATATTAATTTTTAATGTTTTCCTCCTTATCTGTTTCCACTCTCTTATTTCTGATTTTCATCAGTCTTGGCTATAAGAAAGGGGGTAGATACTGAGGAAAAACATCAATCAAGCAAAAGATTTCTAAAAAATTAAGTTTAGCTGCCTTTTCCATGGAAAAACATGAGCAGATTAACAGCCTGTAATTTAGGGAACTCCCACAATGAAGGAGGCAATGAAGAAGGACCGGATGTTTGACTAGAGATTTTGGTCCCTGAAAGTCAACAAGAATTGTGTCATTGAATATGTTGTGTCCAGAATTTTATTCAAGTGTTCTACTCTCTCTAACTTTGGTATTTAGGAAATTCTACTGCCAGTCAAATATTTTTAGCCTTATCCCTTTCAGCTCCAAGTGATTTAATGCTCCTTCACTCTCACAATGGAACAGCTACAGTGCAAAATGATGAATATTCAAGTTCCAGATCAGAAGTTGGAGAGAACACTGAGATAGATAAAAGCTTTTTAGTCTGGATCAGGGTTAGATAACAGCACGTTAGCTTAAGACACTTAAAAAAACGTGACACCAATTTATTACCATTAGAAATCAAGCCTTTGGAAAAGACCCTAAGCATTATGTTAGCATTGATATGTCAATCCTTTATTTGAAGGATGGCAAGTCTGAATCCCAGCACAGCCTTAATTAACAGAAAATAATTAGCATCATTTTCCCAGCTGTGAATTTGAGATTTTTTTTTCCAACAGAATCCATTGATTGATAATTAAGGAGGAGTTAGTTGTAATAAAACTCCCAGTATTGCAATTTCTAATTGGCCTTTAAGGACATTTTACAGTTACAGTTACTTTGTTCCAGGCATTTTCTGGCTTTTTTTTTTTTTTTTTTCAAACCAGTTTTAATAAGGAATCCTTTCCCAGCGAGGTAAAAAAGATGCAGATGAATAGAAAAAAGCACTGTACTGTTACATCTATGAATTTAAAACCTCACATCTAATGGAGTCAATTTGATTTTTTTGGGTAATAATTTGTGTAAAGTGAAAGTAAAAAGCTTTGAAGTTTACTTTGAATAACCCAAGATTTATCCAGGCACTTGAGTCTTTGCTTAAACTGCATTATCACAGAGATTTATGTAAACGCTTAGCTTGATGAACAGTAAATGCTCCTGTTGGCTTCAGTGGGATGGAATATACATCCATATGTATAGTTAAGCAGATATATGTATATCCTTCAAGGAATGCTGCCCTAGGCTGGAAATCATACAGGAATGGATTCAGCTCAGGACATGTCTGCTTGTTTCATATTTCCAGCCAGGCCACAAATACTGCTGGTACGGTGTCCCCCGAGGCACTCAAAGTTTAATCCTACAAGTAGAATTGATTTAAAAGCACCCATTTAATGATTTTTGTAATATTTGTACATTGACATAATTTTGAATTCTTTTCCTGAGCTACCTGAAAGTTTCAAATGTTGGATGAAAACAATATGAAGATTTTCGGTATTTTCTGTTTCTTTCCCTCATTTCTGTTCATTTTCTCACTTGTAAAGACAGCTTGAAGAACTGAAAAAAAAAAGAAAAAAGGAGAAAAAAAGAGATAATCTTATATATCTAAAAAAAAATTAGAAAAATATTTTACACAAATTTCTTTTTATGTAAAGATAATTTTTCAGGGACAATATTTGTAAATAAGATGTGTCAAAAATTTTTGGGTATCAGAAAATCATTAAGTTCATTTAAACATGCAAACACAATGTTACCTAAAAAAGAAATTTCCCATGTGAAAACAAAGTGGAGATAAAAACTGGTCCTTAATGTTGTGAAAGTAGATCTGAATGATCAGACCAGGACCTGCATTGGTGTCACCTGTGGCCACTACACAATGACTTCAGCTTTCTCAAGATCAGATAAATAATTAATAGTTCATTAATGGTTTTATTACTGGCAAAAGAGGAGCCACACGATAACGACTTTTTGTTTCCACTGGTTATTCCTGTCTCTTTCTTGCCCTGTAATTTTTTTTGTACATCTGTGACAGAGAAAAAATATTTCTGTGTGATCAAAGTGTCCCGACTATCCTTAGAAAACCAGATCAGCTCAGTTTCTCCATCCTGGGAATGCAATCCTGCTGCTTTCCTGCCTCTCCGAGGAGGATGTCAGATCACTTTGCTGTGGCTGCCTTACATCTTGGCTGGACTAGTGCAGCTTTCCCTCTTTGGAGACCATCCAGGGAGGATATGCACTGCTTTCAAATTTATTCCAAGTGTCTCCACCACACTTTGTTAACAGAGGCTGGAATGTCCTCTCTCATCTCAATCACAGAGATCACTGTGCTGATTTTCAGCACAGAGCAACCCACAGATTGGACATTGTTACTGCTTTTGTTCAGACAACTTGGTTCTTCCTCTCTCATGATATCTAAACGTCGCTTCAACCACCAGCAGCACAAGGATTACCAAAAATCCACGAGCCACCTTAGCCAGCACTCAAGCTACTGGACTTGCTGATGTCAGATCACAGAGTCACGGAATGGTTTGGATTGCAAGGGACCTTAAAGACCATCCAATTTCAGCCCTCCTGCCATGAGCAGGGACACCTTCCACTAGAGGAAGTTGCTCCAAGACCCATCCAATGTGGCCTTGAGCACTTCCAGGGATGAGGTAGCCACAGCTTCTCTGGGCAACCTGAGCCAGGGTCTCACCACCTCCAGAGGGGAGAATTTCTTCCCAATCTGAAATCTAAATACACACTCTTTCAGTTTGAAGCCATTTCTCTTTGTCCTATCACTTGATCCCTTGTAAAAAGTCCATCTGAAACAATTCAAAACACACCATATAGAGATGTGAAAGCCACAATGTACATTTACAGATTATCTGCAATTAAGGAATAGGGACTTTTATCCCCAGCACTTTCACTATTCCTTAAAACTAGGATTATACCTGTTATGCTTTATTTCTTATTTGTAACAATATACTGGGCTGCCTAGGCAAGCAGGCTGCTGGAAACACCAAAACCTCACACTCCACATCCTACTGTGGCCAGTGGCTCCATCCTGGAAAGCCTGTCTGGCTGCTGCCACCACAGAGGGCGGGATGAGGG
Source organism: Pseudopipra pipra (assembly GCF_036250125.1). Lineage (NCBI taxonomy): Eukaryota > Metazoa > Chordata > Aves > Passeriformes > Pipridae > Pseudopipra > Pseudopipra pipra. The sequence continues at coordinate 112,801,356 of NC_087551.1, forward strand.
AGCAGGAGGCTGCAGCTCCTGCTTCTAAAGAGGGCTGACACTGGAACAGCAATCCCCACCTTCCTTCTCCCACCTCCCTGGAGGCAACACGAGCATCAGCTGAAGGAACACGTGTGTTTGCACTCGGATGGATGGCTGAGCTGGGCACACAGCTGGGATAGCTCAGTGCATCCCTATGGATGCTAATAGAGCCTTGCTGTCTTGTGCTGCTAAAGAGCTGGATCTGTGAGTATCACACAGGGATTTCTTGCGGATATTTTAGGACAGAAGTCATCTCAGTTGACCTCAGCCTTCTAAGGGAGGGCTGTCAGGTCTAAGCTAGTCAAAGAGGATGCTGAGCATGTCAGAGAGCTATTTGTTGTATTTGTTTTAAAGCTATTTTAAAACTAAATCCATACTGAATGCCTTAAAAAATTAGATGACAAGTTTGCAAACTTTATCCCAATTTTCTGACCTAACTTTCTCCCCTACATGGGAAAACAATTTAAAAATAATTTCAATCCTGTCTCAAGATTGTTTTTTCAGTGGATTTAAGATTCTAGTAGTGAACGTACTGTTTCCTCAACATGTTTATCCTTTTTGAAAATCTTAACACATTAACCTCCTACCACATCCTTCTTCAACTAAGAGCCCATAGTAAATACTGAGGGGTGGGAAGCTTAGACCTGCTTGCCAACAACACTAAGAATCTCTTTTGTCAGCCTATCAGTGATTCCTGTCCGTTGTGGAAAGCCTTTCTTCTTAAAATATGTAATTTTAGAAAAATTGGGGTAGTGGGAAATTTCAGCATATGGCTTAGATCATTCTCTTGCCCCCTAACGGGATCAGCTACAGTTAAGTGATTCCTGTTAGATGCTTATCTAACTTGTTCTTAAAAACTTGTTAAGCTTCAAAAATCCCTCAGGACAGTCTGTTTCAGGTCTACAGTCAGCACATTTTACCTGAGGTCTCTCCTGAATCTCCCTGGCTGAGTTTTAAATTTCTTAGTTTTCCACTTCTCAGAAAATATAGAATCATGGAACAATTTGTGTTGGAAGGGACCTTAAAGATCTAGTTCCAACACCCTTGCTACAGTTCATTTTCCTCCTTTTACATATTCCAAGACAGTTGCCACGTATCTGCATAAATTTTTAGTCCATTTTAGACTAAATAAATCCAACGAAAGACTTCCCATTAAAGAACAACACTGTTTGAGCTGGAGATATGGATAAGGAATGAACAAGCAGAAGTGTGTGCAAGGTGCTGCATACCAAAACAGAAGAGACATTTAGGATCCAAAACACATCCTGGCTGGGGTGACCTTATTGATTTACAACAGCTTTTACATGGAGCTGCTCAGAAAAAGGAGTAAGAACTTGGATACTTTGGATACAGTGTTTGGAAAATGTCCATATCAATAATTGCATTTTCATATTTGTACTTTCTGGTAGATTTTATGCTGAGGGAGGAAGAAAACTACAAAAATCTGCAGTGGAAAAATTGATATACCAGCACAGAGTATAATTAAATGCTGAAGTTTTAATCTAAATGATATTTCACAAAACATGGATCAGGATTTACAAGTAAAGGTGCCAAAAATCCAGCTCTAATGTTAATAATTAGACAATAAATAGGAGGTCTGACTTCTGAAAGAGGCAATATTTTTGTCAGTCCCGTTTAAATTAGGTGGGCAGCATTTCTAAAGGCTGTACATAGGTTGGGGAACCCAAATATGGATGGAAATTCTAGATTCTACTTTTAAGAATCTCACCTTAGAGCAGCAGAACATGTGTTGCCTGATGGAAGCACGAAAACCTTGCCACCAGCACCCTTCCAAGGGATTGAAGCACCAGGTTTTAATAAACATTAAGCATTTTTTTGAAGCACCAGGTTTTAAAAAACATTAAGCATTTTTTTCTTACTTACACTGTACAGGAAAAATTATGTGCAAGAAGGTATGTTGAGGAATTTCTTCCTTTTATTTCCATATAATTATTTTTTCACGTTGTCCAGTGGAAATGTCAGTCTCACAGGTCTGTGCAGTGCCTCATTCCACCACTAGGTTCTATTTTCATGCCGATGATGCTCAAAGGAGGATGAAATGTCAAAGTGTGAGCTCAGAGCCACTTCCCCTCACCACACAGTGATGCAGCACATCCCATTCATACAGCAGTTGCATCTGGCTTTGAGAAACTCCAGGAATTTGAAAATAAGGAGCTTCAGCTCTGTAGGCTGAGGGAGTGATGAATCTGACCTGAGGTCATCACACTGCTGGAACCCAGAACAAGTTCAAACCACAACTGATCAGCATGAACGAAAGCACAGCACAGAGCATGGAAAGAGAAAGGTTCACAAGAGCAACGGGACTTTGCCAGTGATGATTTTCTCACAGAGTTAGTTGGAAATTCAAAGCTTGATAAAAAATGGTCCATTTTCTGATTCTGTGATTTTTGGTTTGTGGAGGAAAATTAACTAACTGAAGCATTAAAATCAGGGATGGGCTATAAACCTCTTATCACCTTTCCTTCCATTCCTGGATTTTACTAAGTAGCATTGTTTAAAATCTCTGGGAATATCCTGATGTCAAAAGCAAGTTTTCTGTGGACCTGAGTCTTTTTGATATTTTTAAAGGAGACTTTTTTTTTCCCTTACAGAAAATGCTTACTGCCTACTATCCAGTGTACAGGAGATCATGATTTAAAATCCTACTTGGCCACAGGATCCTGGTGTAAGTCAAAGCACCTTTGTCTTTCAGATCATTTCTTCCCCATGAAAGGTTATGCATTTTGTGAACCCTACAGTTGCTGCAGAGATGAGGTCCATATAGGAAGATAAAGCTCTTTTGACCAAGACAGATATTGCTGGAGCAGAAAATATGATCGATCATTCATTTATCTTTATTGCTGCATGGTGGTTCAGGTTTAGAAATGATACTGTGGAATGCAAAGATGGAAAGCAAAGATGATGGGTGGTTATATATGACCTTAGTGGTGAGTGACATGAAAATCCATGAATACTAAAGCCCAAAATGTTGTCTTCAGCAAATATTCTGTTTTATAACCATCTTTAAAAAATGTATTCATCACATGAACCCACATAAATACTTTTTAATAAAAAAGGGAGTAAAATCTGTGTGCTGGACCCTTAGACACTGATTAGGTTGAACCTATTGCCGAAATAAAAATGTTCAGATGTAATTTCAGAGGAGTTGAAAAGATTCTTATTAATGGTCCTCTCCCCGCTTACCCTTTAGGTTTCCAACAGCAATTTCTTTTAATCACTGGACTTAATATACTCCAAGGTACTGAATTCCATGTCGGCTGTAAACAGGCAGCAAAACATTTACATGTTGGCTTCCTTCAGCAGTTCATATTCAATTCAAGGAGTGAACAATGAAGCAGCGCTGCTGTGCAAGACCCAAATTGTGCTGCTGGCAAGAAGATTCTCAAATAACTGTGGATCTCCTGGGAGAAAGAATATTATACTACGGAATAGAGAGTATTTGCCATAGAGCGAGCCAGTCTGTGGGCTTTTATCACTCTCCTTTCATTCTGTTTATTTATTTGTTTGTACTGTCACCGATGTCATCTGAAACCAAGAAATGCAATAAGGTTAAATCTATTGCAGGGAATTATTTTGATCAGCCAATTAAATGAACCAGTTCACCTTGCCTATGATATGCCATCAAATGTGGGTATGAGCATTTGGTGCAATCAATCTATTACACATCTATTTTATGGCTGTATAATGAGGTTTAATTGCAGCTTTATTAGTCTGACTAATATTAAGTGCTGGTAATTGCTTTGCATTCAACTTGGCGCTCTCATTTAAATTACACATCCAATATTTAACCATAAATGTAGACCACCTTTTTATCTAATGACTTTTTGCTTCCCTCCTTGTGCTACAAGAAAAGCCCATTTAGGGTGATTTTCCTCTCCTGTACATGTTCTCTGGCCCTGAGGAACAGAGGCTGGAAAAGCTAAATGTTGTTCTTGGTAAATGCACAGGCCTTTGGCATTTGAAAAGTGAACTTCAAATTGCCTTTTGACAGAAATATAATATGTTTTTTGTGTACTAATGAGGGCATTGCTAAGGTGTGTAAACACATTTGTAGTCCCACTGAAGTCTATGGGACTACTCATACACTTGAAGTTACGTGTATCCTCGGGGGAATGGTAGGGCTAATGCTTGCTACCCTGGGGCCCTGGGGCACACATGGAAAACAAGTCTGGCAGGATGCAGGATGGATTTTGACTGACAAGCCACAGACCCAATGTTCTTGCCAGCCAGGATGTTACAATCAGAGGCTTGGATACTCAGACTGAGCTTTAGGAGGAAATTTACTGAGCTTCAGTAAATTCCTTGGTACAAGAAATGAGGAAACCTTTTTGCAGACCTAGTCTTGTTCTGTGGCTTCCTCCCATTTACAAGGACCTCATTGAGGTGATGAATTGCTGGATTGTTTGAGTCGGCAGCAGTTTTGTTATTTCACTTGGCTTCTCCTTGATTTCCTTTTTTTGTTTGAAATAGACTCCACTTGATTTTGCAGGGATGAGCTCAGCTCGCTGAACAGACATGCCAGCTGCCATTAATATCATCAGTAACAGCTGGCTAATATCACCCTGCAAGCACCTCATGAGCTAAAATCAGTCTGTATTTTGGGAAAAGAGGCCTAATGCTGTATAGTGCTGTAAAATCATATATAGTGCTGGGGTGAGTCACGTGGCTGGTTCTGAACTGCTGAAATTCTGATCAGGACAAAGCAGAGATTGAATCAGTAAGAATTTATTGCGTTTCATTGAAGTTCTCTTTCTGGATCCATGAAAGAGTTAATATAGCTAGAGACCTTGTGAGAGTCAAATATCCACTGTTGGATGTTTACTGGGCTACAAACCAATTACTGAAAAAATCTTAGAATCACAGAATGGTTTGGCTTGGAAGGGACCTTAAACATCATCCAGTTCCAACCCTCTGCCATGGGCAGGGACACCTTCCACTATCCCAGGTTGATCCAAGCCTTGTCCAACCTGGCCTTGAACACTTCTAGGGATGGGGCAGCCACAGCTTCTATGGGCAGCCTGTGCCAGGGCCTCGCCATCTTCACAGTCAGGAATTTCTATCTTTAATCTAAATCTCCCCTCTTTCAGTTTGAAGCCATTCCCCCTTTTTCTATCACTCCATACCCTTTTCAAAAGACCCTCTTCATCTTTCTTTGAGTAATATACTTGCTTTACAAGTATCAGGACCTGAAAACCTGTGGACTCAGAGCCTTCTGAAGCTGGGGCTTAAACCTCCCAGTCACCTGGCAGGAGCCCAGGCCACAGCCTTTCAGCACCTTTGGTAGTAGCGTCATCCTTCAGCTGAACACATGGGGTCAGAAATGTTTATTCTGTGCAAAAAAGAAGCCAAGTAAAACTTTCAGACCTCATCATGACCCAGAGCCTGAGCACCTATGAGACTTTATATCAAAAAAGGCTGTTTGATGATGGAGATACCCACATTTGCCATGGTAGCCTAATATTTTACAGTAGAAGGAAGAGACCTGGGCTTCAGGACAACTTTAGCCCTGGTGATTGGAAGACATATATTTGCACATCCCAAGAGGATATTGTATCCACCACCTTACAGGGAATTCCCATTAAATATGTTTCCAAGAAGTCAGATGTTGAAGTTCAGGTTGGATGGGGTTTGGAGCAACCTGATCTAGTGAAAAGTGTCCCTGTCCGTGGCAGGAGGGTTGGAACTGGATGATCTTCAAGGTCCCTTCCAACCCAAACCATTCTATGATTTCATAATTTTGTGATCTTGAGCAGCCATTGGCACCTCCTCACTTCCACTGGCTTCCTATGCAGTCAGTACATGCTTGTTCTGAGAAGCCTTGAAGTTTTCCAAGACTTTCCGAGACGCTTCACTCTTCTCAACTGAATTAATAAAACATATAGACAATTGGCTCTACATTCCCTTCCTTCCCCTCTCCCTCACTTCCATGAGTAGGAACTGCAATTACTGTACCCTGGGTTTCATATTGTGTTCCCCAGCACCAGCAGCCTTGACTGAGAAGCCACGTGGGACTGTTTGCACCATTTTGACCTCTGTTACCTGACACTGAAAAGCTTCACCACAGTAATGAAGAACTTCAGTATGCAGTCGACCTGAAAGTCAAAAAAGTGTTTTGTCAGGACTGACATGAGTAAAATCTCCCTCCTGAATTTTTGCTGATGTTTCTGGGTGCTTGGGCAGCAATCAGGCACAGGGAACTGGTCTGTGAGTGAGAAAATGCCATTTTGACACATCACTGTTTGGAGCTGAGCTGCATTTTTAAGAGAGTGTCAGTCTCTTCACTGTCACGTTAAATCCTTACCCATGGTGATTCCTGCTCATCCACGCTGACTGCCAGTGTAGAGGTCAGGAGTGAGCTTCCCCCCTCCCCGTGGCAAACTGGCAGGGCATTTACGTGTGAGGGACTAACTCACCTTCCTTGGAAGCAGTGAGCTGAGGTTCTCAGTCGGGAGCAAAAGGCCAGAACAAAGGTCTGACATTACAGATGGACAAACATTTGCAGCCCTCTGTTGCTTCCTGTTGCTGTTTTAATTTTCTTTGACAGACACTGCCAGACCATTTTAGTCCAGCCCAGCTCAGTTCTGTTTCTGGCAGGCAGAAGAGGAGCAGTGGGAATCCCTCGACAGCAGGTAGGAAACAGAATTCATCTTAGATCTCAGCTACACCTTGGACTTTGTACCTTGGATCTCAAGTATTCTTTTCAGGGTAAGCTCTGCTCACGCATTCCCCTCAAATTAACCAGGATGATTTTTTCTCTTTCCCTAATGCAGGTTATTGTCCCTGCAGAAACAACCAGACACCAATAAATAAACCACTGACTAAGAAGAATCCATCTACTACCTCACAAAGATCCCTCCCATCACAATCCTCTGCAACGTGCAACACACTAAGTTTAAAGACTGGAACAAAAAATGTGTCAGGGCTGAGGGGCAGCCTCCCAAATCATGCTGGAGACTATGGCAAAACCTGAATTTGTTGGAGACTAAGGAAAATATCTTTATATATATAAAGTTATACATATCTTTATATATCTTTATATTTATATATATGCCAAGTTGGACAGGGTTTTGAGTAACCTGTTCTACTGGAAGGTGTCTCTCATGAGAGGTGGGCGGGTATGAGAGGATCTTTAATGTCCCTTCCAACCCAAATCATTCTATGTTACTATGATTTTGATTTTATGATTCTACGATTCTATGATTTTGTCGCCTTTGAAGGTCCTTTCAAACCCAAAACATTTTATGTTTCCATGATTTAGGGGAGCTAGAGATCCTAATGTGCTTAAATTCAGACATGAAGAACCCATATTGTCACTAAATATATATATATACATGCACACACATACATATCCTTGTTCTAGATATTTAGGCAATACATAAATTAGAGTCAGGCACAGAACTTGGTTTTGGAGTTCATTTGTCCAAACTTCTCCATTCCCAACCAAGTCTTTAGCCCAGACAAAGTAGTTCCTAGACATGTTCTGAGAGCTAGCAAGAGCCAGGGACTATTCCCATCTATGAATTTGGATGTGAACAGCTTGTTTTGGGAACTAAGAGAACTATGGAAGTGGTCAAACCATGTCGAGTGGATTTAGTGGTAGACAATAGGCCCTTCAGTGATTCTTTTAGCAACAAGGATGAGGTTGTAGGATAAAGGACCTATTAATTATTTTTGAAATCGAGAAAGGAAAACCTTCCAGGACTAGATCTCAGGTGCTGCAGATCAGTATCAGAGCTGTGCTGGTTTACACCAGCTGAGCAGTTATCCTGCATTGTTAAAAACAAACAACTGGACAAATATGGAGCTGCTTATTGTTTTCTTCAAGAATCATTTCACCCCTCCCATTCTTCCCTCTCTCCATGTCTGAAAGTATTTACCACTGCACAGTGAAAGCAAATAAACAAGGAAGGTTAAAATCTAAAAGCACTCATCCAAGTTAATTAAGTTCAGCCAGCCTCAACTACATCATCTGGTAAGATCTGGCAAGTGTGTGTGTGTGTGTGTGTGTGTACATGCCTGCCTGGGTATCTCTTCCTCTATTCAGGAAGTATCATCCAAAAGTGTACCCACTTTAAAATACATTATTTCCATGTCTGGTTCTGAGGATTTTTGATTTCTTTTCTTTTTTTTTCCCCCCCCTTGTCTGTTTCTGTTCTTACAGCTGCTTTCATATTTTTCTCCAACTACCCATTATTACATTTTCCTCCTTTTATTTATGATGCCTGATTCCCAGTGTACATTATTGCTGCTCTGTTGGTACTTTATTAAATACGATACAGATACAAGAGTGAGAGTGAGGTTTTATGTCCCACACATGGTGTGTCGTAATTGTGGCGTTTTTACTTTCCATTAAGAAGTAACTCCAGGAGGGGAGGATGGGGGATTCAGTTCATTACTTCTATAAACCAAAGAAGCAACCCCAGACAAGCTTGATGAGTTGTTAAGTAGTCTTTAAAGAAGTCTTTAAATCAAGATTAGATGTCTTTCCTAAAGAGACTCCCCAGTTCAGCCACAAGTTACAGGCCTGAGGAAGGGATCATTGGCTAAATCCTTTGCCTTACAGTATGGAAAAAGTCCAACTACAGTAAAATAATGGTTCTTCTGGCCTTTAAATTTATGAGAGTGTAATTAGAAGACAGTGGTTTTAGCTAGCCAAGGACAGTATAAACTCATTCATGATGAAAATATAAATTTATTTATTGAACTCCTAGTCTGAAAAAAAGGACTTTGGACCAAGTGAGAACAGGCAGAGCATAAGAAATCTTTTTCTGGACCTGTAGTCCCTTTGTACCTGGAATTTGTCTGAAAAATTTCTAAGAGTCCTTTCTTTTATGTCACCTTTGAGTACTTTGAAATTTTAAAGTATTTTATGTCCACATTTCCCCCACCAGGGAAAGATTGGTCCTATCCCACATCTAAACTTCACTATGGACATTTCAATGCAGTGTTGCTTTGCTGAGACTCTCAGAGTCTAAGATCTGAGCAGGGCCAAGAGATTTTCAGCTGCATCAGTGCTGAAGTCCTAGCATTGCTAGAAAACACAGAATGATAATGAAATAGGATGATTCTTTGGTATTTATTTTCCCATGATGAGCACCAGCCCTGATCAAAGGCAGAGAGGTGCCAGGAGAGCAGAGCACTGCAAGCCATGAAATGGTCATCACCCCAATTATTTCATTGCCAGAGCCCTGGCAAGGCAGGACCTCTCCTGGGAACCAGCTCCTTGCTGAATTTTGGCCACTGCCCCTGCTTGTCTTCCCTCAGGACCACTTTGCATCTGAGGACTTTTTCCTTCATCTGTCCAAACTCCATATTTCCTCCCAGTTTTGGCCTGATCCCAGTTCTTCCCTTTCCAGCCTAAAATTCTGAGAAGCCTTGACTGCAGATAACACTCACACAAGGATCAGTAACTAGGGCTTCTTTCCATGGTGGGACAGTCTATTCTCTCCCACAGATCTCCAAACCACCACTCTGGAGACATATGAAATATTAATATGAAGCTTGAGTTGCACACATAAAACCAAAATAAAATAGACAATAAAAAATACTTACTGAGCAATCAGGAGGACCTTCCTGACTCCAAAGACGTGAAATGAATCTGCCATGAGAAGAAGAGTGATACCAGTTAAACAATTTGCTTAATTTCTCTACATTTCTTCCACATTTATAGAACCTTCCCTGTAAGTGTTGTTGTCTGTGTGAGCCAAAGAAGTCAGAAAAGAACAGGCAATGGCAATCCTACAGTTTTTTGCTGCCCCCTTTGTTCACACTTTGTTTTGTGTCTCCATTTAGAGGACAGATCCACATCTCAGGAATGCAATATTGGAGAAAAAAGTAGCAAGCACAGGTTAAAAACAAGATCAGAAGTAAGGACTCAAAACATGGATCTCTAGAGATCAGATTAGTTTGTTGTGAGATTATGAGGATCTGTATTTGAAGTTTTGAAGTCCTTAAAGTCATTATAGTTTAATAAAGTGACTTAGTATCCCTCATTTAATGTCTGGATCAACAAGATGGGGTTTTCTACTTTCTTGTAACAGAATGTAATTTTGATGGGTTTACTGGTGTCTTCAAGTTCTATCTACCCAGCTAAAAGGAAAGAGGGAAAGAGACCTAACTTTGTATTCCAACAAAAAAACCCTTTAAGTGATAGAGAGATGGTCCAACTGGACTAAGAAGTTTCAGAAACTATAAACCAACATGCAATTGCTAAATCCAGTTGACTTCAAGCCCGGATACCTTTGATAATCTCTACTGGCTCTCAATTCTATGTGCCAGAATACAATTTCCACCATGTTTTCAACCATATTTAACCTATCAGACTCAGTCATTTCTTTTTGGATCATTTCAGTCATCCTTATGTAATATTGTGCAACTGACTGGATAATCTATCTCCTTTATTTCCCTTCCTTTTTATCTCCTAGTCTCCCCTCTCCCCATAGCTATACTCACGCCAAGTGGAATTCAGGGTTTAAACACTTTAAGCACTTCAGAAGGTCTTTTTCTAAAACCTGAATCCAAACAAAGGACCTCTGTGAATCAGTAGGGGGTAACTGAAGCAAGGAAGGTTAAAATAACCACAATTCCAGTGAGAAAACACCTCCAGTGTTTGCCAGCCCGCAACTTCTTGCAACTTGTGTGCTTTTAATAGTAATTAAACCTGTGTTTGATGCATTCTCAAAGTGTGGGTCACATAACTCCTTTTCCAAAAGACCTGAAGAGGCATTTGCTCAAATAGTACAAAATCATAGAAACATAGAATATCCTGAATATTGGGACCCACAAGGATCATCAAGTCCAACTCCTGGCCCTGCACAGGACACCCCAACAATCCCACCATGTTTCTGAGAGTGTTGCCCAGATGCTCTTTGACATCTCTCAGGCTTGGAGCCGTGACCACTGCCCTGGGGAGCCTGTTCAGTGCCCAGTCACCCTTTGGGTAAAGAACCTTCTCCTAATATCCAACCTAAACCTCCTCTGACACAGCTCCAGTCATTTCCACTGGTCCTGTCACAGGTCACCACAGAGAAGAGATCAGTGCTGCCCCTCCACTGCCCCTCATGAAGAAGCTGAGCTGGAGATCATAAAAAAATTAAGTCTTACACGTGAGCTTAAGAGTTCAGTTTTCTGATTTGCACAAAAATCCACCAAGGACCCCAAAGCAGACAGTACTGAGATCTCCAGAGCCCGCTGAAATGATGGAGGGTGAATCCAAACAAACTGTACAAACCAGTTAGAGGTAGAGGTAATATTGGCTGTGTTGTTGTCAGCCCCTCTCCCAGTTATCAGCAGCAGAGCTGCCGCCGTCTGCTGAATAACACATTTGTTTATACAGTAGATTGAGAATACAGTAGATTGAGTTTGCTCAGCAAACTCCTTGGGGGTATAAACAATGTGTTTCTGAAGAGGCACAGTGTCATTAGAATAATCAAGACTTGTAGGTTGATAAACAGAGTCACAAACAGAAAGTACTACACAGGCTCTCGAGTGCGGTGCCATGTTCTGTGTCGAGTCCCCGGGATGATCTGTTCAAACAGCTTTTCCTGTGGTGCAGACATAGGTTGCCACGTGCTTTATAGGGGAAACAAGGGGGAGAAATGGTCATGGTGCATTTTTGTTGAGACCTCATCAGCAGCTTGCTGGCATGTAGCAGAAATCTTTTCATTTCAAAAGGCCCAAGCCCTTTTATTTATGCAAACCATGTGAAATGCATCAAAGTGGAAGGATGTCCATTTCCTTTATCAGGGAGACCAGACCAAGGCCAAGTTCCTATTTTGGTATATTTGTATTTTCCTCATAGGCTGTATCAAGGACACTGTCCCCTTTTATCTAAATTATATCATAGAATATCCTGAGATGGAAGGGACCCACAAGGATCACCAAAATCCAATTTCTGATCTTGCACAGGACACTCCAAAAACCCTCCATGTGCCTGAGAGTGTTGTGCAAATGCTCCTTGGGCTCTGTCAGGCTTCGTGACACAACCACTCCCCTGGGGAGCCTATTTCAGTGCCCAACCACCCGCTGGGGGAAGAACCCTTCCCTAATATTCCACCTAGACTTCCCCCTGCACAGCTTCATGTCACATGAGTTAATTAGGTCTGCAGCAGCCAAGACTGTGTTTATCTAATGAGGACCAGCATTTGGCCTGGGTTTTTCAGCTTCCTAAATGCTGTTTCTGTGATCCTTTGACAGCTTTAATTTTCTAACTTCCTTTTGAGCACAAAGGGTGCAAAATAGAGGGATGTGCACATCTCTGGAAGTGTTCAGGGCCAGGCTGATGGGGCTTTGAGCAACCTGGTGTAATAGAATGTCTCTTCCTTTTGTTAGAATTAGATGATCTTTAAAATCCCTTTCAACCCAAACCATTCTGTGATCATGTGTTGCATCCCTGTGCTGTGGTGCTCTTTCATACCATTGTTTAGCACCATGAAAAAGCCTTGCAGGGCACTGAGGCTGTCTTGAGGGAAAATGAAAGTGTTTGAGAGTGAAAATCCTTATGGTACAGTGTTTTTCTCGAGAAAACTCTCTTGTATAGGAGTAAAAAAGCAACAGGTTATGGAGTGGAGCCTGGAAAGAATTGTCTTGTAATTTATGACTGTACTGTGATTTGCATAACAAAGAGAAACTAGGGGTGAACAGCTAAATGCAATGATGACAATCAGGTATTTACCCAAGGTAACACTGTAGGAAAATTCTCAAAGATTTCTCTTGGATAATCAAGTCTTTTAGCCTTCCCTTAGAGTTGCAATATGGATTAGATGATGTGAGTCGATCCTGAGAGAGCTGGGGATGTTCAGCCTGGAGAAGAAAAGGCTCCACCATATAGCACCTTCCAGTACCTAAACAGGACATACAGGAAGGCTGGAGAGGGACTTTTTGCAATATCATGTAGTGATAGGGCAAGGGGAAGTGGTTTTAAGCTGAAAGAAGGTAGATTTACATTGGATACTGGGGAGAAATTCTTCCCTGTGAGGGCAGTGAGGTCCTAGCACAGGTTACCCAGGGAAGCTGTGACTGCCCTATCCCTGGAAGTGTTCAAAGCCAGGTAGGATGGGGCTTGGAGCAACCTGGTCTAGTGGAAGGTGTCCCTGCCCATGGTAGGGGGTTGGAACTGGATGATCTTCAAGGTCCCTTCCAACACAAACTATTCTGTGATTCTGTGATTCTATGAAATAAGACATATCTTCAAAAATGACTAAGTGGGATTTAACCCTGATTTCCCTGTCATGGAAAGTAGAAGATGTATAGAAATATGTAGCAAATATTACCTTCTACTTCACCAGCTATATCAAGTGAAGTTGCTATGAGAACAGTGAATTGAAAAAGTTCTTTATGACAGTGTCATTTTAATATTTTTTCAGATAGTAAGACCTCAAGTGTGCAACATAAACCAAAAGTCTGCATTTTACACACAATTTTTTTTGGTACTGACAACGTGGTGAGCTGTTAAGATTAATGCAGTCATCATGAGTTGTTTAAGAAGGGAGAAAGGAAGATAAGGAGACATAAAATTAGTAAAAAATGCCTAAGGCTTTTGACTTCTTGACTTTAGTCTCCTTCTCACAGCACTGTGATGACTGACAGAAATCCTCTGAAGCCTATTAATTTTGTTTTATTCCTTCTGTCCTGTTTTTCCACTTCACTTAGTGCAGATTCTTCCTCTGAAGGTTAAAGATATCTCTTTAAGTATATTGCATCTCTTCTCAAAATTCATGTGCAGTTAACTGAGTTTTCTCAGTCTCCTGCTCTAAGTCTCTTACTCTCTCCCTTTGGCCCTCTCCCATTCTTCCCACTGCCCATCCAGAAAACAACCAAAAGGCAGCTATCAAAGAAAGGAATTCTGGCAGGAAAGAGTTCAGGTGAATGGGGTAGTTGTGCTGCTGTCTTCAGAAGAGATCCATCCCTTACCAACTAAAATAAAAACTTCATCTAATCCAGGGTTCCTTCTCCAAAACACTCCAGGAGTTGATATCTGGATAAAAGACACAGAATCCAGAGCGATTTTTCAGTTGTTCAGTTTTACCTCCAAGGCTCAAGTATTCCCGTATCCCACTATCCACCCACCTATATTACCCAAATTAGTTTTGATTTCTCTTCCACGTTTGTAATACTTGACATACTTCAGACCTTTTCTCTTTGTTTGGTGTCATATAGAATCACAGAATGGTTTGCGTTGGAAGGGACCTTAAAGATCATCTAGTGGACCTTAATCTTTATACTCCTTGGATCTGCACAATTTGATCCTCCTGATTCAAACTCATCCCTGAGTTCCCTTCTCTGGGCCTTCCAGTGTCTCTCCTAGTCCTGCTGTAATGTCAGGTGCCTTCTCAAAAGTCACATCACACCACCTTTGTGGAGCTGATGCCTTGACCCTCATGAAGCCAAGTCCCTTCCAGAAGATACACCTACAACTTGTAGGTGTTGTCTCTATATTTTTCATTAAGTTGCTGTACAAACCTGATCAAACCCTTTCTGTAACATCTCTGTTCACCACACAAGCTTATGAAATATTAAGGAGTGGTGTGTAGAGCAAATGTTGGTTCCCATTTCAGAGAAGTGCTGCTGCCTTCTCCTCAGTGGCTGAAATAATCTGTGTATATTTTCTCTCCTAGGCTTTTTCCCATATGTGTCTGCAGGATCAGAGGCCTGCTGGCAAAAATAATCCTGCAAATCTGAGATGTTGTCCCACTGATCTCCCTCTTCACCTGTTTGCACTGAGACATGTGTGGGCTTTGAGCCCACACGAGCTGGATGTGGAAGCTGACCAGGAACAAACCAGCTCCTGTCTACGGCTTCTACTACAGATGGATGCCAGTATAACTCTTTAGGATGCTCTGGCTACAGTTAAACTAAACTAAACAAGTCCAGGATACATTTCTGAGTATTGACCCTCAGTCACAGACATTGCTAAAGTGCTAACACAGTCCCTGCTGTGGCTTTTTGACTTCTTCAGCTAAATGAAATTGTTTCCCATTCTTCCAATCTGCAGGCACATGTAACCAAAAGTAACCACCTCGTTGGACTCTCCCAAATATGTAGCTGGGGAATTTCAGCCAGAGGAATGAGTCCTGTAAGAAGATGTTTTGAGTCTTTACACTGCCTGAATAACAGGGTTGTCCAAAATAATGGATAAAATAGGAGTCAGCGTGAAGGTACAAGAGGTTTGGGATTTTTTCTCTGTCCTGTATATCAACTACCTTTGTTCTGGACAAAATATATCATCCCATTTTTATATTCTACATCTCTTAGAAGGATACAAGATTCATCTGGTTTAAAGTACTCATATCCTCCCCACATTCCTGCTATTTATGTACAGAGCAGGAAACACGTGTGAGCAAACTCTTATAAAAATAAACAATAAAACAGGGTTTCAGAGTGGAGAATGGGGAAAAAGGGGAAAGTTTGGATCTCTCATGTTCCCTTAGGCCACTGGTGAAACAGCACAGCCATTTAGATGAGACAGCTGCTGCAGCAGCTCCAGTGCAGAAAAGCTCTACAGCCAAATAAGTTTGTGATGACCTAAATTCCCCTTGTGCTGTCACCAGCTCTTCATTAACAACGCAAGATGGTTCCTATGCTTTCCCCAACTCCTGCCTCCCCATCATTCCATTGCTGGTGGTGTGTCATTTGCTGCACAGATGTTTCTCCCAAGCGAATGCAAGGTTATTTTTCAAGTGACTTCTTCCAGCAGATGTTCCCCAGTTCCCAGGTGTGTGCGTTGTCCTCTCCACTGAGCCGAAACTCAGCGATGCACTTGACATATTGCAGCGCTGCTGCCTCTTTGAGCTGCAGGGTCGGTGACATCTCACATCACTGACACCTCTGCTCCTGCCAGGCTGCTTGGTGACACCTTCCCTCAGCAACAGGCCTCCCTACTCCTTGCCCTGCTGGTTCTTCACTACCTGGGCTGCACAAAGCAGCTTTCTGTGCTGCCTGAAATGAACTTATATAATTGCTGCGGAGCGTGTGCCCAAAAAGAAGAATTAATTTCACCTATTATTCAGGCAGCCAAGTTCTATTTCCCTGTAGAGTCAGAGAGGAAAGCCAGATGAAATAGCTAAAGGACATTTATAAAGCAGTGTTTTGAACACAAGCCCTTCTTCTTCCTGGTACCTGGGGAGTCAAGGTCACGTAACCAGACACTGTAGGAAAGGTGGATAAACCACTGAGCTCTTTCCCTCAAAGCCCATAATCTAAGTCCACCTTAGCACATCACTAAATACAGGTATTTGTGCCTGTCCTCCTCTCCAATCTCTGTATTCCTGCACAGTTCAGATGCTTTCCCAGCTTTCATCTCTTGGCATTAATTTAACTTTTTTTTTTTTTTTTAGACATCGCAGGGGTGCAGACTGGCTCGCAATGACAGCCCTGTTTGGTTCAGCTAATATCTGGGCTAGCTTTAGCCTCAGGCTATGGAACAACTCCTTGTGAGCCTTCTGTGAGATAAAATGATAAGTAGAATCTTTAATTATTATTATTTTTAAATTGATACTATATATTGAACTCAAAGAAGCAGTAGTCTGTATTTAATTAGAAAGAGAAGAAAACCTGACAAAAAATTTCCTCCCTTCACCCCCTTCCCCTCATTTTTCCCACCTGAACTCAGTCCCTCAATCAGGTGGCAACAGGCAGAAAAAAGATGAAGCCAAATCCCTTCTTTGTAGATAGACAATCTTGGGCCATAATAGGAACAGGACTATAGCTAGTGGATGCTAATATTTTTTTTCAAGCTCTCTGTCTCAGATCGGCCCCATCATTTCTTTTCTTCCCATCATGCTGAAGGCAGAGCTCTCTCCTCATCCCTGGATCAACAAAATTCAGTATTTTAGCTTCTCACTGCTGAGCTGCAGCAGAGGAGAAAAGGACTTGTGTGTTTACTGCCAGGCAAGCTTGCAGAAGTGGGACCAAGACAAATCTCCTGCCAGACATTTTGGCTACATCCCTGCTAGTCGGCTAAGGAAGTGTCAGGATCAGCTCTCCGCCCCTGAGGCCACCTGGCACAGCCCAGACATTTCCTTAGTGTTAAACAAGCTCACCTCCAAAATAAAGTAGCCAAATCCAACTTGCCTACTGGGGACAGTGCCTGGTGCGTGCTGGCTCCTGAGCTGTGCCTGGGAATTGTCTGGGACGGCACAAGCCTGGATCACCAGCATGCCAAGGACCATCAGAACAGTCTCAAAAACTGTCAGATTCCAGGGTTTGCTCCAGTGCAATGGTGCTGATTTGCTAATTGGCACAGCCAGAGCCCAAGCAGGTGTGCACATATCCATGGTTGGACTTGATGTTCCTAAAGGTCTTTTCCAACCTTAATGATTCTTTGACTCTAGACACAGACACATGTGTGTGTATGCAGTAGGCATCAGTGGGAAAGCATATGACTTTTCCCAATTACACCATAGCCTCATCCCCTTCCCACCAGCTTGCTGAAGTCAAACAGCTTGTATTGGGTGAGCGGTTGCTTTTATCGGCAGGTTTTCCATGTTGTTGCTTGCTTGGTTTTCTATTGCTCATTTTTTTTTCACCTGTAATTCACAATATTGATGCCTATTGCTTTTCAAAGATTCACTTTACGTCTTTATGAGTCATTATAGAGGTGGCCTTCCAGTATCTGAAGGGAGCCTAGAGGAGAGATGGAGAGAGACTCTTTACAAGAGCATGGAGTGATCGGACAAGGGGGAATGGCTTCAAACTGAAAGAGAATAGGTTTAGATTAGATATTAGGAATAAATCCTTTACTGTGAGCATTGTGAGCCACTGGCACAGGTTGTCCAGAGAAGCTGTGGCTGCCCTATCCCTGAAATTGTTCAAGTCCAGGTCAAACAGGGCTTGGAGCAACCTGGGATGGTGTCCCTGCTCTTGGCATGGGGTGTAATTAGATGGTGTTTAAGGTCCCTTCCAACCCAAACCATTCCATGATTCTGTGATTATGACATCTATAAGAATGAATATGTGTTGGAAGTTAAGTCAGAAGGAACTAGGGGAGCTTGAACAGCAGCGCTCCACCATGAATGACTTGATCTCTCTCAAGTACATACAGGTGGGGAAAGGTCATTAACACCTGTGTAGGCAACTGCAGACAGATGTAAACTTGCATTTTAAGCTGTCTAGACATGAGCCAGCTGCTGCCTACAGTCTGAAGGACACCACCATGATCTGAGATTGCATTTCCATGGCAGCCTGAGCCAGTCTGGCTGTATCTATTAAAAAAGTCCCTCATGAGTTGAGTACAGGCACGAGTCTTTGTCCCTTATCATCACTTAGCAAAGCTGCCATGGTTTTGATCCAAGTCAACCAGCACACCCAGTGCCTGGTGATAGTTCAAGGCTAGCAGGAAAGAAGGATTTGCATCAGTAAACTGTTGGGGTTTGTGTGTGGTAAGACACGGGAGCAATCAGTGTCTTGTCATGTGGCTGCAGAATAACTAAGGAATGGTTCTACTAATTTGTTAGTGTAGATATTCCTCAAACACTGGCTTGGATGGTTCTGTTTGGATCTCCCAGTCACATGCTGCTATCCACCTTGACTCAGGTAATCCAAATGTGGGATTGAGTGATCTGACTGAAAACTAGCCCAAGGCAAGAAACATCAATTTTAGCAACCAATGCCCATTGTTCACCACCTTTTCTTAGTGAAAGAAGAGAGAGCAGATCTGTGGACACAAGACTAGGGGAAAGAAGAGCACAGAATCATAAAATCATAAAATGGTTTTTCATCTCATTCTAACTCTCCTGCTGTGGGCAGGGAGACCTTCTGCTATCCCAGGTTGTTTCAAGCCCCATCCAACCTGGCCTTGAACATTCCCAGGATGGTATCACTCTGTACTTGGATTAATTGAGTCTTTTCTGGATCTGCTGCTTGACTAGAAGAACTGAACATCCACAAAGATGCCCTGGGAAGTTACGTGCACTGCATCAACTGGTGGCTTTATAAAGAAGAAAACTTCCTTTGGACCATCTCTATAAAATCACATGCATTTTTATAGCCAGACAAGCAAAATTCTAAGTCCTAACTAAACTGCCTTGCCCTTAAACAGGCTTCATTATTGCAAGGTTGCTTCAAGGGTTCAAGATCTGTCTGTGTATCTGTCTTCCAACTCTGTTGCACATACAAACAGAGATATAAAAACTGTTAATTTCAGAAATATATTCAAGTTCTGCTCTCACATATAAATACACCTAAATATGAACAAATTTTAACATATTTTTTAACTGTATTTATAAATGTAAATATACATCACAAGTATTTAAAATATCAGGATTAAAATCTTTCCTTAAGCAAACTGCCTCCCACTGAAAGGACACCAAGAGAATGATGGGGAAATGGGAAGCATTTGAAATGGAGGGTTTGAGTCCCTTAGTTTGTCATATTTGAATGACAATAGCATCAAAATACAGCAAATTAAAATATCCAGGTGTTCTAAGAAACTGTTGTGCTCACAGGAGAAGAAGAAGCAGAAGTGAACAGATAATTATTGGAAGCAAAAAAATGTTATTACTTGTTTATTATTACTATTAATTGCAAATGCTACTACATCCTGCTACTAATTTATAGCAGTCACATACAAGTGCAGAATTAAATCAGTCCATTCAAAATATCAGAGCAGGAAAAACAGCCTTATTTTTAACTTATTCTACAACTACATCTTTGATGTTCCCACTTGTCCCCTTCCCTCATCTTTTCAAAATAAATAAATAAATAGATTCACATATACTTAGATTTTTAGTCCAGAAGGGACCATTACAATCATCTTGGTTGTTTCTTTCCCCAAAAGAGACCTTATGATTTTATTCTTGTGTCTGACCCATAACTTTTCTGGGTTAACCTGTATCCTTTCAAGCTGCATATTTTTCTGATTTAAGGACTTCAAGCAACACAGAATCTCCTGTATCCCTGGGTGAATTGATTTGATAGTTAATTACGATCATTGATAAGAATTTTGCTGCTGTTTCCAATCAGAAATCTTGTAGATCCAAATTCCATCCCAAAATGGGATTTTGGGCATCATTTTCTGCCAAATCACAGAGCCCTCAGCCCTCTATAAATAAGTCATGCCCATCTGTAAAGGCTTTGGCCTTCTCAGCTTCTAAAATCACATTAATTTTGTTAGTGTGTTCAATCAGTCTTTTGATTTTACAACATCCAACAGTCTTTGAGTAATAAAGGAGTCAATTTCTTCCAGAGAGTTTGTGGAAAATGTTCAAGGTCAAATTGGACAGGGGTTGAAGCAACCTGGAATAGTGGAAGGTGTCCCTGCCCATGGCAGGGGGTTGGCACTACATGGTCTTTACAGTCTCTTTCAACCCAAACCATTCTATGATTCCATGACTCAATCTCCAAAATATTTAGAAATCCATGAAAACTCACCTGTGCCTTACCCCCAAAAGCACTTTGCCTACAAAGTTTTTAAGGATTTTGACAGCTTTAGATGAAAGCCATCACATAAATGTGCATTATTGCACTGCCATTATTACTGTGCCATCATTTTGTCTTTGGCCTTTTGGAATAGTTTCAGCCTGCTCTAGCTCTTGCAGTTTAATTTCTTTTCTTTAACACCCCAATTGAACAAAGGAAGCATGGGGACATTAAAAATTAAGACTGTTTTTTCTGTATTATCACTATTATTACTGCAGGTTCATAGATTACTCCATTATGGCTCCAACTCATCACAATGAAAGCCAAGAACACGCAGAAATAGCAGGTGGCATCTGTGTAAAGCAGGACATGGAGTACTCCTTGCTGAGCAAAGATACTCAAGGAAAAGCAGTTGTTAGGTGGTGGCCTGATCCTACTGGGTGGACTGTTGTACCTTTAATGGGCTTTAATGGGGTTTGCTGCCTGTGTGCTTGGGAAAGAGAAAGATTCCATCTTCAGTTCGTGCTCACACCAGAGCTGTAAGAAATGGGGAGCAGAAGGTAAAGAAAGAGTGATTAAGCATTGAAGTAACTGACCAGGGAAGTGGTGGAGTCACCATCCCTGGAATTGTTCAAAAACCATCTTCTGGCATCTTCTGAACCTTTGCTCAGTACAAAGACCACACAAAGAAAATGTTTAGATATTTTAAAAAAGTTTACCTTGAAGGCTCTTATGGAGTGAAAAACTCCTTTTATAATCAGTTCTTTCTCATCCTTCCCCTAAAATAAGGGAAAAGGAAAGGCTGTGTAATGAACTTGAACCTAAAATTTTGAGATTTCATGGAAAAAACAACCAGGTCTTTTCTTTGCTTGAGACCCACTGAGAAAAAAATCACTTTTGGGAAGATCATTCACACCACATGAATTAAAAACCACATAAAAATTTTTGCAGAATGACAACTGTTGATACCAATTTCAACATGTCTGTAAAATCTAGATCCAAGTACAACTAGTGTGAGAAAAGTCTCCACCATTTCCACCACAGAAGAGATTATTCTTCTCTTACTTTAGCAATTGAAATGTTACATATTTCATTTAAGTTAGTCTTTTGGAGATGAGGTAAACATCCTCACAGGGTTGTTTGCCCATCCTAAAATAAATTTCTGAAAGGGATAAGGTAAAAAAGTCTCTGGAGAAACATTTCTTTTACCTTTTCAATAGCAGGAGCCTAATTAGAGAGTCTAATTTAGCCTAAATGGCTAAACTAGCAGAAATGAATCTCATATCTAGCTCTGCACATTCAATGGTGACTTAAATCTCTGTATCTGACCTCAGATCTTGTTGCAGATCAGGCTGAAGTCATTCACTGGTTGGAATCAGTAGTATTAATAATACTCAGTATTATTATGTGTTATATAACAATAACAATAATGGTTAATTTTTAAGGGGATTGTTTGAAACTAGTGAAAAAACCCAAACCATTAGTGACAGAAAAACTACAAGAATTATCTTACAGAAGGCAACCCCAGCTGAAAAACAACTCAATGCAGCTGAACAAAGAACACTTACAAGATTCAGGCTGGCCCCAGTGCAAATTATATGATAGCATCTTCTGATTACTGTGTGTCTGACACAGTTTTAGCCTAGGATACAATCTGTCATGCTGGATTGCCACTGTGTGTTCTACACCAGGGAAAAATATATATCAGTAAAATTTACCATCTGTGTCATTATGTGACTACATAAATCTCGATCTCAGCATATTTGTTAGTTTTAATTCCCAGATATATTTTTTTCTCACTAAAGCTGTTATTCATATCAGCCTGTATTGTATAAACCATAATAAGTCTTTAGGGGTCTCTTCTTCAGATGCTGGAAAAAATCTAAGACCTGTATTATTCGTAAACTCCAAGTCAGGGAGTGCAACAATTTTATGTTTTGGGTTTTTTTAAAGTCCATCCTTACGGTTAAAACTGACACCAGAAGGTTAAGGATCACAGCTATGGTGGGTTAAAGCTTAGCTGCTAATCACTCCCTCCCATTATGTCAGGGTTTCTGATGGGTTTCCATTCCACAAACACCATTTGATTAACCTTACCCATGCTCTAACACCTACCTGTGAAGAGATATGGGCTGCAACATGAGGAATGTGGAAAAGTCAGTGGAGGTTTAATTGGATTAATCCCTGTGTTCTACATCTACACTGGCAACTTTCGTGACAGCTCAGCTAACACGATAATGTGCAACAAAGGGATCTGGTATTCGGCAGGGTCCCACACCTTAGCTGGGGGGGATGCACCTGGGGAAGCTCCACTATGAAACAGAATAACAGACAGCTGACAACAGCCCTGCTCTGATATTGTCACAAATTGCTGGATCTGAAGAGCATTTCATTTTTTGATGAAACTCATACTCCGTTTCCAGTGGTTCAAAGGAAGGGTTTTCAGCTGCAAGCTCCTGCCAGGCATGAGCTCTGCACTGCACCTTTTTTCCTTCCATGGGAAAAGGAAAATCCCACTAAGAGGTGGTCTGAGGGTGTTGGCACAGTGTCTGAGAGCAAGAGGAGGTGGAGGTAAGGAGCAATGCTGAACAAGCCAGCATCATTTTGAGAAAAACACCTGTCCCACTGGTTCCCAGGGAGCAATACAGATGTGGCCACACTGGATGGAGGAGGGAATGTCACCATGGATTCCAGCTGGGACTTTGTCCCACACCCACAGGCAGGAGGAAGAGCCTGGCACACATAAATAGTACAGACCAGTGTTCCTACAGACATGAGCTGGGTGGATGGGAAAACTCTGCCACAGGTGCAGCCCTGTCTCGTGGTGCGACAAAGAATGCATCTTACCCTTCTACGGACCTCTTAATCCCAGATATTTTTCTCCTTAAAGCCAGCCCTTAATGAAGATATACCTGTGCTGGTCTCCTTGACCTTTGCAAAATCTCCTGACAGTATACCTACACAGTACAGATTTCTTGAAGTTCTCTCCTTTCCTGAAGGCATGGGACTCAACTCCAGATTAAGCCTGCCACTTGACTACCTGTCTGCTTCTGATCCTTCTAAATGGATTGGCTCATTTTACTTCAAAAAGTGCTGACTCCATCAAAACACAGTGTCCAGTTTTATTCCAGCCCATTGCAGACCAACCTGAACAGCCTGATAAAAGCTAAGTAGAGTAATTTATATTACCTGATTTCATTGTCCCACATGTATTATAGATTCCAACTTCCCAAATTCTGATGAAGTGCACATTCCTCTGTCCTGAAAAGATTCCCTAAAAGGTTTTATGCTCTACTGGCAGTTATGAATAGTTCCCAATTCTAAAAGGGGAATTGTGGTCCTTCTGTATGGTCGACACATGTCTGGATGCCCTAGAACATCTGCTGGCAACTATGGGATAGGAATATGGGAGACTTCATGCTTCTGGACAAAGAACTGAAGGCCAGAAAGGGCATCATCTTCTTGAATTTCTTGATCTGGTTGCTTAACTTCACTTCCTTTGCCTTTTCTACCTGAATTTCAACCATTGTGGGTGATATTGGGAGTTACCAATGATCCAGGTAGTAGCTCTAAAGGAGGTAAAATATGAATCACGTCTAAGCACAGTTGTGCCTTTTTGCTATTCCATAAAGCACTTTCTAAAAGATGAAAGAGGGAAAAACACAGACATTGAAAACAGATCTCTCCCCACTCCTGGGTCTCAGTCCATGTTCCTCTCTGAGAGTCAATGAAGTGGTTGGGTACTGTATGAACAAGTTAACTATAAGTTAACCAGTGCCAGGACCAGTTCTTTGAATACATTTCTATCTCTTAGCCACATAAATTATTAGTTTCTTTTAACCTCCAAAAGAAGATGTACCCACTGTAAAAAAAAAAAAAAGTCTCTTTCTTGTGTTAATTCCCAAATGGTGTCCAGGAATGGTTTAGAAGAAGGTCAATCACATGAGCTAAAAGTACAAAAGGCAGCAAACTACCATTTTAACAACAGGAATGACCAAGATGCTTTTCCCATGTTCATATATTAGCACTTTTTTACTTCCTAGTGTAGATGCAGCTGTATATTCACTGTCAAATCATGACCCACTCATGTCTATAAAGCATCACTGCACATAATTCCCAGCTCATGTGAGTCTCAATCTCATAAGGGCAGCTGTGCTTATTGTTATAATATACTGAAGAGCAGGTTGTTGTGTTCTATAAGACAGGCCTGAATCCTCCAACCTAGAAAAGACATCAAGATTCTTTCAGCTCTGTGCCCCTGCTACTTTCTTAGCTTTAGTGAGCCTTTCATGGTCTCTGCTCTCATGTCCTTTGGGACTTTCTCAGTCTTTTCTCTAGCAGTTCTTCAGTTCCTGCCTCAGAGCTTTTTTGTAATAACTTCTTACCTGAGAGTGTCTGTTTTGCTTCTTTTGAACACACACACACAAAAATACATATTAGAACAGAAATTTGTGCTGTCAGCTTGAAGTAAGGCATAGAATATCAATCATAAATTCATAAGATAGTTCAGATTGAAACTAACTATCTGGATATAGTCCAGCCAGCCATCAACACAAGTCCAGCTACTTGGTTGGTTTGGATCATGTCCAGTCCTCGTGTCTCAGGTAGTTCTTTACCCAGACTAATTCTCGTGGGTATCCACTCTTTGTATTAGAACATAAAATCATGTGAGGCATTTGCCCCATGACAGGAGTTTATTGAAGAAGTTGGTGAATCAGTAACACTGATCAATACCGAGAGAGAAGACAGGACCTTCTGATGGGAGAATCACAACCAATTTGAGATTGCCCATTAGCCTTACACATGGATTTGGGTATATGTGAATTTGAAGACTGATTTACTGCGCAATGAATTGAGACTGGAACTACAATGGAAAAAAGGTGGAGGTGGTGGGTAGAAGATGCTGGCAACACCTTTCAGTACACGTGAGACAACTGCTTTCAACACCTGCACTCCCAAGCTTGGATCTTCAATATCCCAAGGGTTTTGATCTTCAGACCATGACAGAAGGTGTCCATTTTCACTCCTCCCCCGAAGAAAAGTGACTGGTTTTATAGAGTTGAAGGGGGTTTGTATTTTGCTGGCTTATTTGTTTGATTGACCTTTTAACCTGTGCACTAATTGCAAGGGGAAACAGAGAGAGAGATTTCACAGCAAGATGAGTTTGGACAGAAATCCTGAACCAAACTATAGCAGTAGTAATAACTCTGAGTTTACAGACATCCAGAAATTATGAGCACATTGCACTTTTGGAAAATGTATTAGGTGAGGGATAGCTTGTGTCCCTGGGGTAAGTGTTCTGCCTCTTTGGTGACCCATAACTCAGGAGTGTGCCAGGCATTAGCACTTTGCAAAACATCTTCATTCTTCATGAACCCATAGCATTCAGAGCATCTTTCTTATTCAGCAGTGATTTAAGTAATTTTATTTTAAACACTAACTTGACATGGTCAGGATCACAAATGAGGGGAAAAAAAGAAAAGCAAGGCAGTGGAAGTGTATCTAATTTTTTATTAAATATATCACTGCTGCAATCTGACTTGTTGTACCGTAAGGGGAAATTACACACCATAAAACAGTCCAGAGAATGGATCTGATGCATAATACAGGAGCCTGCCTGGAGAAGAATCCATGTCACATAAAGCTGTAAATACATACATACAAATTCAGACACGTGGGCACATTGGGAAAACAGATTTTTGCACTGTATGTGTCGAATGAAAAAAAGGGAAACACATTGATATGGCTTTTTTATTTGCCTTGATCTCTGTTTGCCAATATCAGAAGGCATCCCCTTGCCTTTATTATGACAGTCACTAAAACATTAAAACAGAGAAGTGTCTTCTGTTGATACACAGGAACACCCTGAAAGTGTTTCTGTTCCAGGGAAACAAGTCAACTGGTTTTTAGCATTTAAAGCTACTTCGCCAACCTTTCTGATTTAGGCCAAGGTGCCAGAAAAAAAAAAAAGGACTTCAAAGAAACCCCAGTATTACTTTAGGTTCTGAGGGAATGTAAGCAATTTTTATGTTCACACATCGAAAAGTCTTAGGACGATTTCTCCATATAAAGCATATAATGTATTATATATGTTATTTTATCTATCTATCTATATGTATAGATATATACGATAGAATAATTCTCAGAATTTTCAGAATTGGACCTGAAAGGAAGTTTTTCTTAGAAAGACCTTAATATTATCAGTGAATAATGAAATATTTCATATTTTTATTTTTTGAGATGGTGTGCACTTGTGAGGAAAAATCTATAAACTGAAAATATAGTACCTTAATTTTTTTCTAACGTAGAAGAATCTTCAATTTAAAATAATATATAATTTATTTTTACAGCTTTTAAATCAATGCAATTGATCAGAAATGAAATTTTTGTTTGTTTATTTAAGTAAAAGAGTTCAGTTTGGTCAGCTCTTATGTAAAGATCACCTTTTCTTTTTATTATCTCTCTATATTTTTCTTAGACATCTTCCTTTTGCCAGCAAACTGCCAACCCTAAGTAACCTATTTGATGCCTTGACCTTTGCATAGTTCTCCCACTTTTCAACACTTTTCAATGATTGAATTATTTTTATTATTGAATTGTTAAATTATTATTACTGTTAAATTATATATTACTGAATTAAAACCTTAATATTTGAAGAGTCTGTGACTTGCCCAACATGACTAGGAAATATAAAGTATTCAGTGATAAATTCTCCTTTTGCATCGTGCATCATAGTTTATCTATCAGATCAAGGTGTCACAGCTTGGTATCAGTAATTAACACCAAGGTTTCAACAATTAGCAAAAATTTGCCATTTTTTTTCCCTGCAAAAATTTTCCTCAAGTATTTTTACCTCTAAATGTACTCCTAAGAGTTGTCTGTCTTGAGACAGAAAACAAACCGAAGCAAAGCAAAAACAACAAAACAAGCTTGTTTTGACAGCAGAAAACAACATTTTTTTTTTATTATTCAATGAGATGAATATTTTCCATAAACATTCTCACTTTGAACAAAGAGCCAATTTCCATTCAAAGCTCTTTAAAGGGAAAATGTTCAGAGCAGGCTGAGCAGCCTTAGGTGACTGTGTTTCACTGATGGGTGAAGGGAATGCTTAAGAGATGTCATGTTCATAAAGCTTTACAGGATCCTGGGAAAGGCATCCACTTCCTAAATATTAGGGGCTAATGTTTAATATTATTTTATCTTTGCCTTTTTCCTTTCCTTGTTATAAATCAGAGCCCTACAGAAGGAATGTGCACTTGTATGTGAAAACTACTGGGTTCAGATCATGCTGGGACTGTGCAGAAATGGAAAATCTCAATTTATCTATGAAGAGATAAACACAAGCTGGATAGATCAGTTATGACGCTGTCATATCAACAGCAATCAAGGGGCAGCAGAAGATAGAGGATCTTTAATTTTAAGTGATTAATTTTAATGGCATGCAGACTCCCATTAATCTTTACACTGCCTGTCATCCCTGGCCTTAATCCCACAAGTGCTAAAGTTCATCTCTAGTTTACTCACAGAGGCAGGATAGCTGGGACTGGGTGCAGAGAGCACAGAGCTCTGCTCAGCAAAGTTTATCACCTGAAGAAAAGCCAATCAGCCTTATCCCTTTTAAGAAAATCAACTTTTTTTTTTTTATTTTCTGACACAGTAGGGATCAAGGATTCCTGGTTTATGTGATCCACACAGCAGTTATTTTCTATTCCAGTAGGATAAAATTTGCTGGGATATAGATTTTCAGAGCAATTTCCTGGTCACAGTGTCAGTATCTTCTGGACTCTACATTGATATCACTAACCACAATGCTAATTTTGTTGCAATGAAATTAACTGTGTAAAATTACAAAAGAACAAGCTACAAGAAACTATATGTAAAGTGTAAATACAGTGTAAGAACTATGATATGTCACATTCTTCTCAAAAATAGCTCTGGTTGGATGCATTATACTAAACCCTAATAAAAGCCCAGTTTTCAAAACCTGAACCAAGAGAGTAAACCCACATTTTTTGCTCATGTACTCTTCTTTAGCACCAGTTTCTGGAACTGGCTTGTTTTACCAATGAACCATTTTGTCTGTCAGCTTAGATTAGGTCAAATTAGTTCTCATTTCAATAACTGACAAAGATCATCTTTGACAACATCAGTGACCTCACATGTCCTGACAAGGGCACATAGTCAAAGTCTATAGGAAAGGAAGAAAAGTTTTATAAATTGTGTGCCAGAGGAATGTCAGTATTAAACTAAAACTTAAGTTCTTCTTTGGGTATACAAAGCCCAGAATGAGAGCTTTGTGTTTTCAGTTGCACTTCACAATTGTTTTTGAAGATTAATAAACAGATAGACAGACAGACAGAGACAAGAAGCAGGCAGGCAGGCAAAGATGAGCTAAATAGGAAAACAAGTAATAAATTCATTATCTATTGTTGCAAATGTCCTACAAATCCAGGATTGTAATTATTTAAATTTTTTCCATTACTAACACAAAATTCAGGTCTATTATTCTAATAAAAAAAATCTTAATAAAACCAGCTTAGGCACCTCCTAATTCAATCCTGTCATATGGTGGGACAAGACACAGTCTGGAAATTATAGATTCATACAGATAGTTTTCTCACTTGGGGAATTTATTATCTCTATGGTACACATTCTTTAAGTGAAGCACCTCAGTTTCTTTACTAAACCAAAATGACGGGAGGTTTTTTGCAAGGTGAAACCCGTCTCGTGCACGTGAGAAATGCCCTTCTGGAGAGTTCCAAAGAAGTTTGTGTCACATCTGTGGTACAAAAGCCTTTGTGCAGGACCCATTCATGAGGGGTAAATGTCACTTCCAATAGAGTAAGTTGTTCAAGGAGGCAGAGGAATGCCTATCATTCCTGTTTCTCTTGACTAGACCTGACATTCATCTGGTGGTGTCAGGGATGGTTTAAGGATAGTGAAGTGCATCTTCTGTCCTCCCATCATTCAAAGAAACAAAATGCCTGATAATCCTTTAACCAAGAAGACATGGTTTAACCAGCAAACATGATAGAAGCCCTCAAAATAGGAAGATTTTAAGACAAAGGAATTTCTTATCTCTCAGTGAAAATTAACTTTTTTTTTCCCCTTCTGAAACAACTGAGGTCTTCAAAATTTTTAACTCTTAATACTCAATTCTTTATCTTTTTGTGCTTTACATATCTCATCCTATTGTTTCAGGATATATGAAGGAGTTGCTATTTCCACTACTAAGACATGGCTATCTCAGGATGGAATAAACCAATTGTGTTCAATAGAGGAAAAATTCTTTAAAAATAAATATTTATCTGAAAAAGATGATATTATATCTAACAGAATCTTCAGGATCAGTTGTATATCCTTAAATTCTTCAGGAATTCTCCACCTTCTCTTGTTTTCTCTGAAATCTGAAAACCAAGCAATTAAAGATTTCACATATAGCTTAGAAATGTTGTTACATAATTAAAGGTTAATTATTTTTAAAGGAGAATTAAAGATATGGATCTACTTGCATGAATATATGTAAATTTTATGGATGTATTTTATCATGCAGTGCATAACACAAAATACAGTCAAATTTCAGTATGGCTATGGAGAGATGAGTCTATTTTGTGTTCAAGATCAGGTTTGCATAGGTTGATTTAGTAATGCCTTTCTAATTTAACTATGTCACTTTTTCCTGACACCCCAGACTACTGTGTCTGATTTCTAGTTTGCATATAATTGTCATATATCCTAGAATTCAACTTGACAATTCTCTGATCATGAGCCTGGATATCTTTAATGTTATGAACTTGGATCTTAATAATATTAAGATAATATTAATATTCCAGAATTGGTTGTATGAATATTTTATGTTCTGCTCAGTATTTGGCATGGCTCCTACTGGTAGAGATCCAATTTCTCTCCACCTTTGAACAAGCATCCAAGACAAGGTTACGAGCTGACACATCCCTGGAATTGCTTATGGGGCTGGGAGCAACCTGGGATAGTGGAAGGTGTCCCTGCCCACGGCAAGGGGTTGGAACCAGATGATCTTCAAAGTCCCTTCCAACTCAAACTATTTTGTGATCCTATGATTTACCACCTTACATGCCATTGAATATTACAAGAACAACTGCAAAAACCCCAAGAAAGAAGTTGCAATATACAGAGCTCCACATTCCTTTCAGTTGCTGCTTTCAATTTGCTGTGAATTTACCTTTTTTGTTTGTTTTTATTTTTACCTTTATCCTCCAAAATGCATGTAGTAACTAGAAAAATTTTGACATGTAAATTATTAATTAGGCTAAATCACTTATCAGATTTTGATAAATTTGAAGATTCATTTCCTTTCCCCAATTAACCCATTAACCCCTCATCTACCATTTCATTAAGTAAATGGGAAGGCTGTGTAAACCAGTTAATATTTATTAAGTGTTGTGCCAATTAGTAAGGAATATATTTTTCCTAGGCAAGGGCCAAACAGCCCTCCAGTCTTTTTTTTTTTTTGTATACACTTGTTTTCTTTTAATTTCGGTAGTGCAAGTGGCAGGTGTTGAAGGCTCAGTGTTGTATGCAATTGGAGGATGTTCAAGTCTACTGATTAGGTGATCACTTCAGATGGAAACCCAGTAGAAGGAGGGATTCCTTCATTTTGGCCAGTCTATAAAATGTCTTTTTGGTACTAATGTACTTGCTAAACTTCACTGCAGAAATGCACATCAACAACATCTATTTATCCCAAACGGGCACACTTCGAAATTATGATCTTCACAATAAAGGCATGTACACAAAATATTGCATAAAAGGGCTCACTGCCTCTGACAAAGATCAAATAAAACTTGGTTGGTTGATCTGTCCATGCCTATAGGGTATTAGTGATTATAATATTGCGCTTTAATGGACTATGGACCCAATTTACATAACATTTACATGTCATCTACATACTTTATGGAATAAAAACCTAGTGATTCAGAGAGAAAAAAATATCTAACACGTACAGATGTACTCTTCAAACTGATTTCTTCTTCACTTTTCAGCAGGAAGATGAGTTTTGACTTCACCCATTCCATCTGGAACCCAAATCCAGAGCAGAGATCATTGCTGTGCCCCTGCCAATACTCAGAGTGGGACAATGACCATTAAATGACCATCAAACCC
Organism: Pseudopipra pipra; assembly: GCF_036250125.1. Lineage (NCBI taxonomy): Eukaryota > Metazoa > Chordata > Aves > Passeriformes > Pipridae > Pseudopipra > Pseudopipra pipra. The sequence goes on from NC_087551.1 coordinate 112,832,898, forward strand.
AATGAGCATTTCGCTTTCAAGGAAATGTCTTTTTAAATAAAAATGTAAATGCATTAAATTGTTCCCTTTTTTGAGACATTTCTACTTTTCTGTGTTTCCCAACCTGGGGAATTCTTGGCATGGCCAGATACAGAGATTTTTAAACCTCCTCACAGCGGTCCTGCACTTTTGTTCTGCGTTTTGGGAAAATGTCATCCCCACTCCAGTCACAGTGCAGACTTTCTGCACACAGCTGCCAATCACAGAGAACATTTAAAAATATCTGTTCAAGAGAGAAATGTAAAGAAACCCTTTATTAAGTTCCTGGCATGTCTTTCTCATTTAAAGCTTGGGAAGGAATGCCCAAATATCCTAAAATGCTGAGATGTTCAGTAATGTCCCAGTGGTGGCTGAGTTGTCTGCCTTGGCCCCTGGAGGACTGAACCATGAGAGGAATCCACAGAAGGTATACAGAAGCACTGCAAGGCTATTGTGTCTCTGACTTTAAAAAAAAGGTACCTCAGGGCACAGTTTTATGTTTTAATCAGCCTGTGCATCTATAATAACTCTGATAATAACCAGAAATGAAAATTGTCAAGGCCAAAGGGATACCACACTAACCAGGACACATCCTATGCCCAGGATGAAGGTCCGTTTATTTATAAGCACAAAAGCAAAATAATTTTGGAATTCATGCAGGAACTGAGAATTTTGAATTCTAGGCCTTCTTGATCTGTGGATGAGGACATTTTATAAAATACCTAAAGAACTGCAACCCTTGTATTGGAAAAAGAATGAGAAGAAAGAAGAAAGAAGAAAGGAGAAAGAAAAATTAAAAAAAAAAAAGTAAAAAAGAAGAGAAAGAAAAATATACAAGAAAAAAAAAGAAAAAGGAAAAGAAAAATAGCATAAAAAACCCAAAAATAATCTAGGACCAGTGCTCTGGACCTTCTGCTATCCATGTGTAGCAATCTGAAATTCGGGTATCAGCAGAAAAGGGACTGCTAGAATTATGTAGCAGGCTGTGGGCGACAGGGGCTGAGGGAAATTCCATCATCTAAGGACCAGACAAGACCCACTGATATTCAACCATGTGGATTGTCCTATCTCCTTCAGCAGGGTATGGAAAGACTTTGTGATGGTGCTGTCAGTCCATGCAGAAGCCCCTTTTTTTTCTCCCCTCCCTTGTAATCCTTGTTTTGGGAAATGTTAACCATCCCCCCCCCCCAGTGTAATCCTGGTTGCTGGAAATATTAATCCTCTTCCCCCCGCATGTAATCCTGTATGTAGGAAATGTTAACCATTTTCCCCCCATATGTAATCCTTGTTACTGGAAATGCTAGTCTATTGGGTTGTCCCCTCGTTGGCATAACCCGACCTCTGCCCCTGAGACCCTTAAATAGCATTTTGCATGTTCAATAAAGATTCCAGTTTCTGCCCCCAAATTGGGATTATTTTAGTTTTTGGACCTTTACATCCATGGACAGGACGCTAAGAAAGAGAGTAAAAAGCAGACTTGCTGATTTTCTCATGTCAAATCAAAGGAAGTCAAGTCACCACCTTGGATTTGAAGACAAAACTAACGTTTCCATGAGAGTTTTGGCCAGACATACTCTTTACAGAATTAGCTGGGACTAAACCCAAAGAGTTGGTTTGTATTCTTAGTTTTATCATCTATTCTTAGTTTTATCATCTCTCAAACTGAAAACTGAAGACAAACCTGGCATTCTGCTGACTCAAGGTAACTTAAAGAGGCTACTCCTGTTCATCTGAATCCCACTCCAACGGGTTGCATTATTTTTGTGGTGTTAGACCTGAAGGAAGTTTATCTGCAGGAATAATGACCAAAAAAAGAAAAATTTATCAAATAAATCTTCAATCTAAAGTTAATGCATTAGAATTGTGATATTGCATATTAGACAGCCTTGGAAGGGTCAAATGAGCTGGAAGGTGCCATGTGGTAGAAGCTGCTTGAGCACAGCTAAGAGACAGTCCTGACATAGGAACAGGCTGACTTGGATCTAAGATACAATGAACGAGCAACTTTTAGAGGAGTTCATAAGCAGAGCTTCATCACAAGTGGATATAAGGGAATAAAGAGAATCTCACTGAAAGCAAAGAAATTTGAGAAAAAAATGTCATACTTTACAGTTAGGAGTAAGAAATTATTTGGTTTCAGCTGATGATACAACCCTGACCCAAAATAACACATAGAGTGACAGTGACAAGAGAGATCTGGAAACTTTAGGATATGGAGTCTCCTTTTACAAATAAAGACATTACCTTTATGGTAGGGAGTACTTTGTCTGTAAAGTTAATACAGTCATAGAATCATAGAACATTTGTTTGTATTGGAAGGGACATCAAAGACCATCTCATTCCAGCCCCCTTGACATTGGCAGGGAAACCTTTCACTAGACCAGATTGCTCAGAGCCCCTTCCAACATGGCCCTGGACACTTCCAGGGATGGGGCAGCCACAACTTCTCTGGGAAACCCGTACCAGGGCCTCACCACCCTCATAGGGAAGAATTTCTCCCTATTATCCAATCTGTATCTACCCTCCTTTAGCTTAAAGACTTTTACCCTATTCATATCACTTCATGCCCTTGTCCCAAGTCCTTCTCCAGCTTTCTTGGAGCCCCTTGAGGCACTGGAAGGTGCTCTAAGGTCTCCTCAGAGCCTTCTTGTCTCCAGATTGAACACTCCCAGCTCTCTCAGCCTATCTCCAGAGCAGAGGGGCTCCAGCCTTCAGAGCATCTTCATTGCCCTTCTTTGCCATTGGTCTTAGCTAAGAGGATCTGGGCAGAAAGATGCCACTGGGTACAAAGATGAGTTGAGACAGGGCATGGTGGAAGAGACCAGATATGTGGGTAATTCAGGATGTTTTGATAACTACTAAAGAAGAAGAGTGCAAGAGACTGGGCAGGTGCCTGAAAGAGTATGAAAACAAGACAAAAGAACAGCTTTGTTGAAAGAGTGAGTTGAAAAACGAGTTTTCCGAACAAGAGAACTGTGGAAAGAAATGGGCTGAAAAACAAGTGGAAAAGAAAAAAAAAAAAAACAAAACAAACAACAAAACAATTCTGTCTTACAAAAGATATTAAGAGACACTGCAGAAAATCTCAAGAAAAATGGTGTGCAGCTGGTGTGAGAGAACAGAAAATGGAAAGTTCTGTGGACAGAAGGAGGAACAGAAGAGACAGATTGTGGTTCACAAAAGTTCATGGCAGCTCCACAGAGCCATGTGTGGCTGTGGACTTTTGTCGTGGAGAACTGTAAGACCTATGGAATGGGTAGAGAGAAAAAACGTCTGTGTCTTCTGCCAGGAAAAAGCACACAAGAGACAAGAAATAAACTGCTTGAGAAGAACACACCATTTATCTCTTCTTCTATAAGTTCCTGGGCACTCTGCTTTTCCCTCTGGGGAAAAACAGGCACATAAATAATCAATGTGTGACTGGTCTTGCTGGAGACTGGAGACAGAAGTATGACGTTGTGGTGAGGTGGGGGTTGGCCTCTTCTCCCAAACAACCAGCAATAGGACAAGGGAAACATCCTAAAGTTGTGTCAGTAGAGGTTCAGATTGGATTTTAGGAAAAACTTCTTGAGTCGTCAAGCACTGGAACAGGCTGTCCAGGGAGGTGTAACCAACTCTGGAAGTGTTGAAAAAATCAGTAGACTGGCACTTTGTGATATGGTTTAGTGGGCATGGGGATAATTGGTTGAAGATTGTAATTGATGATCTTGAGGTCTTTTCCCATCTTTATGATTCTATAATTCTATGAGTAAAAAAACTGCTGTCTAACTTTGGGCTAATAACTCTGTTTAATGACCAAGGCACAGACCATGCTTCCTCCTGTGACAAATGTTTGAGTTCTGTCACATTTTTTACACTGGAGCCAGTACTCTCCTATTGCTATTAGAGTCCATTAGGGTTATTTTGACAACACAGTCACAAGCTGTTGACTTTGAAAATCTGATTAACATATTAATTTCAGTCATTTACACACCAATCAACCTTTGTACTTTTTCAGAAGGAGAACAGAAATTGTCCCCTGTATTGTGAACAGCAGATCTACAACGATGTTCACCACTACCACCACACTTGTTCTGCTTTACAAACCAGACCTTTGATGTAGATTTCAAAGAGCTTTCGTGTAAAATTCTACTTGACCTTGTTGCATTGTCAACAGCAAACAACTTTTATCTACAATCTCTAGTGACTTCCCTTTCCTTTTGGTTTTTTTTAAAACATCAATATGTAATGATACAAAAGGATTTCTGATAATATAATTTTTTGACTGGCAGCAAAATAGCTGCCACTTCACTCCACTGCATATATTATTATGGGTTTATTATCTTGTAATGTTTTTCCTTTTTTTCTTTCCTCTTTGCAGAAAAGGTTTTTTCTAATATCCTTTTAACTGGAAAACATACTCAAGCCCTTTTTGCATTTGCTTAGCCTCCACTTATTAAGTCTTCTGTCAGTAAGCAGAGAAGAGAGGAATAAAAGGGTTGCTGGTTGTTCCTAGAAAGAATGTATGTTTTGTAGTCAGAGCAGGAATTGAAAAGAGTGGGCTCTTGGGCTCCAATCCATTCTACTGTGATTTAAGGACTTCATTTCATTCACTTCTGTTAGGATTAAGGCTGTGCATTTGTATTTCTGTGATGACTGCAATGGCACCAACCCATTCAGGTTGGGAGCTTTCAAGTGGAATGAAATACAACACGATTCAAATCCCTTGCTCCATCAGAGCTTTACATGTGGGTCTGTTTGGTACAGCAGTGACATGAAGAGTATTTGAGCTAAAATCAGTGAAATTGGGATTGTGTAGGTCTCTGCACAGGTGATGTACCCCACCACGTCTGACGCACACCTCCTCTGTCTTGCGGTACCATTGCAGTCACTCGATGAAACCTTGTTTCTCCTCTTTCCCCCTTCAAATCAGGACAGATTCTCCTCACTCATTTCACCATTTACCTTCTCCCTGCACTTCACTTTGATGGTGCAAGTTTGGTAAATAACCCCACTGCTGCCTCTCTCAGAAGAGACACTAGAAATCAGACAAAGGCATGTTGAGTGTATCAGACTTCTCATGTAGGAATTGTTCTTTTTGACATAACGGCTGTGTTAGTTCAGACTGAAGGTCCAGCCAACCTGTCATTTCATAGATTCATTTCACAGAATCATTTATGTTGGAAAAGACCTTCAAGATCATTGAGTCCAACCTTTGACTGAACAGCACGTGGTTAACTAGGTAGAGCACTGAGTGCCATATCGAGTTTTCTATTGAACACCTCCATCACTTCCCTGGAGAGCCTATTCCAAAGCTCAGATAAGCCCTGTCACTTTGTTCCTGAAATGAGAAATTTTGGTGCAATTCAGGTCCTGGAGTTCTGGGAAGAGCTCTTCTGGGAAATTTGCAGTCTTGGTTTGAGCTGCTGCCCTTGTCTAGAGACTGCTGTACCCAGGAGTGAAATAAATAGATGCAGCACCAATACCTTCAGCAAGTGTCTTATTTTGGCAATTTCCCTTTGTTTCTCAGCTGTCTTCTTGCCCAAGCCCTTCTAATCAATCAAGTGGCTTAACTTCTAGGGTAACTTATTACCTTTTTTTGATGGGTACAGTTTCCCATAGTGCAGAGCAGGACTAACACTCAGTTTTCAAGCCTGTCCATTCCAGTGGCTTCTATATTCCCTTGAGAAAGCAGAGAAAAAATGGTTCAAAATCCCTCAGGCTATAAACAACCAAAGGATTGAATGTAGATCCTGGTGTCTCAGTTCCAAGGATTACATTCCTCTGGTCCTCGATCGAGTAGAAAAACTAGACCTGCGATTGTATCCCTTGCAGGGATGTAGAGAGTGAACAGTGATTTTGACCAAAATGTCATGATTTGGCTCAGTGCAGGATGTCAGTGCAACTGCTTTCATCCCGCTCCTGTTGTTCTTTACACAGAGGGAACAAACACTACCCAGATCGAGATCCACCACCATCAACATCTGCTGAAGGTCTGCAGCCTTTTCTTTTATGCCTTAAATGCTAATAAATATCTCCTTTTATGTGTTCCACATCTTCTTAAGCAACTCACCATTAAAACAATGAAATTTGGAGGGGAGGGGATGACCGACCCCCAAACGACGAATCATTCAGTGTAGAAAGGGCCCCAGTCCTGTTAATTCAAATGACATTTTGACAGTAGCATGCTGTCAGCCCAATGGTTTGACCTATACAACAACCTCTAATTATTACTAATTAAAGAATTAATTATTCATGGCAGCATGCGCTATTAGCATAGCAGAGATGTGTTGGAATATGAGTTATGCGCGGTTTATGAATCTTCAGAAAATAGATTCTTTAATAAATTAATAAAGGGGCTCTGGGGTTTCATTAAAAGGTGGCTGGAGGGGTTGCAAGCCAGTTTCCAAGGAGACCACAGGTGGTTTGCTTGGATTTTTTTTTTAGTTAAACTTGTTTGGGCCAGATGATTTCCCTTCCCCCCTCCCCCTCTCGCTCTGTCCTCACTGCTCTTTCCTCAGGCAGTGAGGAGAACATTTTAATGAAACCCCTGTTGTCCTCATATCGCTTTGATCCCCGTGTGGTCTCCAACCTCCACGTTGGCCAGTTGGAGGATGGTGCAGTTGTGGGTTTTTTTGTTTTCTTTTTCTATTCTGTTTTTTTGGTCTATTTTTTGATTGAAAGCTCCAACCAGCTCCTCCATGAATAAACAACAGAAACAATAAAAGCACATGGGCAAAGGAAAATAGAACAAACAAAGGAGAAAATAAACGAAATTGCATAAATTCAAATGACACCATCAGGATGGGAGCAGAGTTAATTACCTTGTTTTCTGTCTGAAGAGCAGATTTGGTGGTTGTTATTATTACTAATTTTATACCCGTGTTTGTTTCTAACATGATATTTCTAATTCTTTGGGCTGTTTTATAGATTTTATTGTTATTAAAGAGAGAGGCAGGAGAAAATTTTCCCTTTTTTTTTATTCTTTTGTTTTCATTCTGTCATGACCTGTGTTACCCAACATTTTTTTCACTCTAAGAATGCAGAGGATGATATTAATACCTCCCAGTACTGCTAACAAAACAGTGATATAAATAGCAATAGCAATGTTTCCAAGTTTTTGCTCCAACTTCCATATCTCATTAAAATTCCATCCTTGATTAAGAAAAGACTCAACAAAATAGCAGCCACATTAAAAAGATAAAATTAAATGTTTCTGACTCATTTTCTGAGGGCTTATCTTCCAACCAATGACGGGCATAACGACCAAAGTGACCCTTGCTGCTACACAAATCCCACCAAAATTACAGTACTACTGTCAGGGACCAAGCAGATCCATGGTCTTAAAGAGATATGGCCTCCATAAGGATGATTGTGAAGGAGGAACCATTTCCTCTGTCACTGTTCACCAAAATGTTAGGAGAAGGAAGTGCTGTTGGAAGTGATCTGAGACACTGATGTCAGGAAAAGAGGAATTACCTCCATAGGTTATGGGGGAATTTGGTGTTATGTGCACAGCTTTCCAACAAGATGCGAGATGAATCATACACCTCGTACCTTTGAGTTCTTGCATGAAGCCCATCCCTTCTGGGTCAGGTAAAACACAGTTTTCAGAAAGACAGGGATATTTCCTCCTTTCAGATTCCACTTGATGAATTTACTTAAATTCTTTGCAAGTGGTTCCAGTAACCAGCTATTGTGGGGATTATGTGTTCATGTATTAGTTTCTTTTCATGGTAGAAAGAATTTCTTTGCTGTGAGAGTGGTGAGGCCCTGGCACAGGTTGACCAAAAAGCTGTGGCTGCCCCATCCCTGGAAGTGTTCAAGGCCAGGTTGGATGGGGCTTGGAGCAACCTGGGATAGTGAAAGTTGTCCCTGCCCATGGCTGGGGGACTGGAACGAGATGGTCTTCAAGGTTCCTTCCAACCCAAACCATTCCATGTTTCTCTGATTCTATGATTTTGGAGGCAGTGGCCATCTATTACTACATCAACATACAGTGTCTAAAGTGATAAGGTTTCAATCTCAGGTAAAGCTGTGGCTACTCTGTTAATCCAGTCCTACATTTCTGTTATCTTTTTGATCCTTTTCACTTATCACAGCACTTAGAGACTCTAATAAGGCGCTGAGCTTCCACTTTGCTATGTGTGGTATGTCCACAGAAACGGGATCACGTTACAACCTTGCAGCAGTTGGATAAACTTGATCTCCCTGTGTCTGTTTGGCAAATTGACAAGCGGAGCCCATTCCCATTGAAGCCAGATCTTTCAAAGAGTGTGGGTGATCCCAAGCAGCTAAACTAGTAGGTCATAAAATGCCAATTTCAAGAGCCTAAAAATCTGAATAAAACACTGTGCTTGGAAAGGACCCATTTCCCGTGGAAATGTGTCACATGTCATGTTACATATTTTGAGACAACTCCTCAAGTCTAACAATGAGTTCTGTGGTCAAATTAAACAGTCAAAATGTATTAAAGTATGATATTGACATCCCAGTAATAAAACCAATTCCAATTTTACCAATCTTTCAATAACTGAAGTCAGCTAGGATATCCTGGTTTACTTGAATAAAAGCAAAATTGTGCATCTGGTGCCCACTTTCCAGACAGGCACATGAACCATTAGGGAAAGGAAGTGCCTCTTATTTTGCCCTGAGAAAAAGAAAGTTAAAAACTTTTGGTTTCAAATGAAAACACATGTTGAAATTGCCATTTTAAAATATGCAGGATAATTCTTGTTTTTCTATATGGATTAAGTCCCTGTCCTGAACAAGATATCTGTCTGGGATGCTTTATAATAATTTTGCTCTTGGCAAGTTTAGAAATAAGCTCAGGACGTAATTCAGAATGGAGTTCCTAATCCAAATTGGGATTTAAAATATAAAAAGGAAAAAATCTCAGTTTAACATCGACATGGAAGATGTTGCTGCACCAATAACCTAAAGTTTTAATGAAGTCTAAAGCAAATTGACTGAGAAGATTCTCAGAAAACCAAGCCAATTTTATTTAAATACCTGAAAAATAATTTATATGCTTAACTTCAGGCACAAAGGCTTGAAAACCTAATTGGCTCATCCAATATTACATAGAAAATTAGCATTACTCTTTTCTGTCTATATCAGTTAACTGGAACCAGAGCATGGGTTGAGATATTTTACCAAAGCCTGCTTTATATTTTAATTTTTGGCTTGCTCTCTGCCAAGGTTTGGGACAGATCTGCCTGGTAATCACCAAAAAAGTGACCAAGAACAGGCTGAGAGTTCACACACAAAAGACAAGGATGCTGCATGCTCATAAGAGGTTCCTGCAACATCTTTACCTCATGTCAGTTTTCGTCTTTATGTAAACTGAAACAACTAATTGAAACAAAAATATTTGACCAGAGAAGATGGTTTGAAAATATTCTCTCTTATCTTTTTTTTTTTTTTGGGTGGGTGAAAATGTTTGAATGGTTAAAATGTTTTTTTTACACTAATGAGATATTTAAAGCTTTCAAAATTTTGAAAATATTTTTTCCATCGTAAGGTACTTGTAGGAACTATTTTTTTTATACAAAGACTGAGAAAAAAAAGGTTTATTTACAGAAAAGCAACACACACAATTCTGCATTTCTGATTTAATGTGCACACAGCAAATCTGTAGACAGGTCATATAGGCATGTGTGTAGGTATGGTCATATTTTATAATTTAAGGAACAATTTCAACATTTTATTTTTGTCCTGAGTCACAGGACCAGTAAAACACTTCCAGTTTCCTCTGAATCACTTAATGATATTTATTTCTTTCACTCTGTTCCTCAGCTGTCTTTGAGGTACCTTTACCACCTGTCAATTAAACTCTTACAAACTCCCCTGGATTCATTCCATGTTGCATGATTTTTGTTCTACATACTTCAGATGTTTCCTACCTGCAAAATATCTCTGGGATTTTCAGGACAACATTTGAAAATTTCCAAGTGACCTTTACTTCTTCAGTATATTTTCTTCTTTCCTCCAGATTTATCTGCTGGGATTATTTATTTCTGGTTTCATCAGATATTTTTGATGAAGCTTCTTTAATGGAGGAAGGAATTTCACTTGCTTCTTCTTGCTTTTGTGCTCTGATGATCTGTTTGTCACTAGAGAGAAGCCTTTTCTCTGTATTTTGAGCATCTTTTCCCTGAAATGCTTCTTTTTGTCCTTCCCCCCCTTTTTTATTTATATTTTTTTAATGTTATTGCAGCCTAATGAAAACTATGTTTATTTCCTGAAGAAATTTAAGATTTTTAAATTTGGGTTCACTAGTCTCAAAATCTCTGACTTTTTTATAGCATTTTTCTCTGTCCAGCTCGTCTGCCCCAAAAGCAGAGGTCTGGAGTGATCTGCTAGCCCAGACAGAGCTCAGTTATGTCTCAGCTTTAACTGAAAAACAATTGTCCAAACAGTTCCAGCAAGGCTGTTACGGTGTTGCTCATTTAACAATGATCTGGACCGGAACATGAAATCAGGAGAAATAAATGGATATCCAAGCACTGAAGTTAATTACTAACACAAATGGATGTTTACTAATATATATTGTAGGAGCAGTTTTCACTCTAGGAAAATATTATCAGACCCTATGGGCATCCATTCCCCACTTTTTTTTTTTTTTTTTTTTTTTAATGAGCTCAGGAAAGATTAAAGCCCTAATTAAACACATATTTTATTTCTGTATTTAGGGTTTTGTTTTGTTTTTTAAACTGCATCCTTTTAAAGTAAAACCGACATTCTGGAATTGCTCATATGCCCAGAAGAATTAGATAATCAACAACAGTTTATAATAAGAGTGAGCCAGAACAGAGTATGAAGTTCTATAAAGAGAGTGTGTTTTCCTTCACGTGGTTGGGAGACATCAGATTCTCTTCTGGGTTTGGAGGTTTATTCTGCAAGTCAGATTCAGAACTGAAAATGTATTTGCACTTTGAAGCCATTTATCTGAACTGCAGTCAAAGTTGGGAGCCAATTGGTGACAGAGTCAATTTAAAAAAATGTATATAAAGAAATAAAAATTTAATTAAAATTAAATTAAATCTGGGTAGGATAATGATATCATGAATAGACAACTCTATCCAACCTAACCATTGATCTGTGACTAAGCTTTCCTAACTCCACACATGCATGACGTTGGTGCCCACGTGAGTATTTCTGATCTCAGTTTCAGTCTGAAAGTGAGTTAATTCAGTCAATAGGATGTGAAAAGTGACACAATGAATCGTGAAAGAAACATATACATTCAACCAGCTGACCTGCTCTCCAAAATCTGCCTCAGTTACCACTGACAGGAGTGGGGCACACAGCACCTGTAAGTGATTAAAATTAAACTAACATCCTTAGTGCAGAGCTGATGCTTGAAAGAAGTTAAAAGGAGACTGTGGTAAATAGCTGAGATTTAAAAGCCTATTTCTGTGACTGATGGAGTTAGCTGAAGTTCATCCCACTCTTCCTGTCCCAAATACCATCATATTCTATTCATATGTGGGTAGAACAGACAAGGTCAGAAATTCATGGCATACTTTAACTAGGAAAATGATGAATATATGCACTATATCTAAGGAATAGAAAAGTTGCCGGTAAATAACAATGAGGAGGGATAAGAACTTCCTGAGTGAAATAATCAGACTGTTACCCAAATCATACTGTTTACCCTGGTGATGTATAAGGCAAGAGAACACTTCAGGAGACTTTACAGCACCTGCCAGTACCCAAAGGGAGCCTTCAGGAAGGCTGGAGATGGACTTTTTGCAAGGGCAAGCAGTGATAGGACAAAGGGGAATGGCTTTAAGCTGAAAGAGGGTAGATTTAGATTGGATATTAGGAATAAATTCTTCCTTGTGAGGGTGGTGAGGCCCTGGCAAAGGTTGCCCAGAAAAGCTGTGGTTGCCCCATCCCTGAAAGTGTTCAAGGCCAGGTTGGATGGGGCTCTGAGCAACTCGGGACAGTGGAAGGTGTCCCTGCCCATGGGAAGGGGTTTGAAACTAGATGGTCTTTAAGGTCTCTTCCAACCCAAACCACTCTATGACTCCATGAAAGTTTCCCACATTTGGTGGGATGAGATTCTGGAGCAGCCTGACCTTACCCCCCAAACCAGTGGACCACACTCCTGGCAGTGCTGCCCAACAGTTGCAGTGGATGAAGAGTGGTGAGCAGAGTGGATTCTTCTTGTTGTGTGAGCCTAAATAAGAGCTGGTGCTAACAATGTGCCCTGGGGTTAATTACTACTTTTTGTTATGCATACTGTTCCTAGTGTTGAACTAACTTAATCAAGAAGGGCTCTGTTTTGCTCCTTTCTATATGTAAAAACAACAAAATAACCATAACTTCCCCAAAGACTTTGCATCCGACAACTATAACTCTCATTATCCTATTTCACACTCAGTGAGCTCTTTTTCCTTTAAGAAAACCCACAAAACTCTTTCTATAAATGAAGGCAGAGAACAGTAAACACTTCAAAGAATGTCAATGCATGGAAATTATCTACCCTGCAATTCAAATGTGGTAGCTGGTAGGAAGATCTCAGAACTTCGGTAAGGAATTTCCAGACAGGTGGCAAGGCCACACCTTTTCACAACCATGACATTTTAATGAAAGAATTCAAAATTTGTCCCTGTATACAGATACACAGAAGATATCTATGATGTTATCAAATAATTCTTCAGTGGACTCCGACTTCCTAGTACATCATACATATAATATCACAGGCAAGAGATCTAAAACATGAAAAGTACTTTAATAAAAATTAAAAGTTTTATTGAAGATTCCAAATATTAAAAGTAGTCAGTAATATTTTTCCTGTCTCTGGAAAGAGCTTAAACTTCTGTTAGTGGAAGCATCTCTGTCACTGAACCACTGACCAGCTGTATCACCCAGCAACAGTCCAAATTTTTATGTAAAGCACTAAAACAACTAGGGATGCAGATCACCAGGTATAAATCATAAATAATTATATATATATAAAAATAATTAAATATAAATAGCTCTGTTGACTCCAGTGTTGTACCTAGGTGGCTCACACCAGATGAACATTCACAGTCTTATACCTGATAATAAGAATCCGAGTCAGCTCTTGATGACTTGACTGCAAATCCAGTCTAATTCAGCAGGTTTAAATCCAGATTAGCTCTGTGTAATATGAGATCCAAATTGGCTATGGCTGAGGGATTTACTTCATGTTCCAGTTGAGTTTGATTTGCCCACAATGCCGCTGTTTCTTAAGATATTAATGGAAATGAAAAGAACAGATTCTTGCTGTTCTTAACTGCAACTGCTAATGAAAACCACTGCAGAGTGAAGTGCCAGGGCTTCTGTGATGCAACATGACAGTTATTTTTAATCTACTTACTATTTGTGGTTTATTCCTGTTGCTACAGGCCAGGGTCTATGATGTTTCAGTTTTGCTTTGTTCTGCATTTCCTTAGTGACAACTTCCTTCTCCAGGATACAAGTTAATTAGTTCACGTGGATCTCACTGTCCTCAGTAGCAACACTGAATGGAAACTCACCTGGAAGTTGACATTGTGGCTATCATTGCACTGAGAATACTATTTGTACATGAGGGTTACCTGCCCATACGTTTGTTTTTCAATCTATATGCTGGTTATTTTCCTAGCCAGAGAAATTTTCCTCAGGGCAACCCAAGCATGTGCTCAGTGATGGTCACAACTCCAAAAGATCTTGACTTTCTTTAGTAAGATTGAAAGGTATTGGCCATGCTCAGTCAGAAAAAGAAATTTTAAGTCAAATTAAGGACAAAATAGTGAGAAAGACGGAGGAAGGTAGACACAAAAGCAAATGGGTGAAATCTGCTTTGTGCTACCCACAAATGAACAGAAGACCAACAAAAGGACAGTTGTTGCCTTTGCTGTTACCTACATGCAACTTATACCTCAGTGTCCTCATCTGGTATCTGAAGATTAGATTACTTCTTTTTTTAAATTTTTTGTGTTTTTGTAAAAAGGTGACTTTTAAGACTGCAGATGTAAATTGTTACTATTCCCATGATCAACCCCAAGAAGACCATATTTAAGCCCCAGACACGGAGAAAGTCCCCAGACACAAAGCGAGGTGACCTAGAAACACTTCCCTGGTATGTAGAGAGTTTCCTTGGGTCCTGGGACAGATGAGCTGCATTCCCGCTGTACAGAACCAAGTTCATGCTGAGTTCAGTGATCTTACAAGTCTTTTCTAACCTTAATGATTCTATGATTCCGACCAAGCTGTTTATTTCATCCGAAGAGCAGGAAATATTATGTAGAGAGAGTATAATGCCGACAGTGTGATGCTTCTGGTAGAACTTGACTATTCTCCAGCATGACACAATTCGATGTGATGTACTGCATGCACAGGCTCCCATGGGAGTCAGATCAGAACTAATCTGTGTGACACATCTCTATTCCCTTCTTTGCCTTTACTCACTCTACTGTTCTCTTCCCTTTAGACTTCAAGGCCTTGATAGTAAATGTTTCTCACTTGAGCTGGTGAAATCATAGAATCATTTAAACTGGAAAAGACACTTAAGATTATCGATTCCAAATACTTAGATTTGTCTTAGAATTTTAGTTGCAAATACTGGTTACTCATAGTAATAATTATTAAGATGTTCTTTTACCTATCTCTGTGTTATTGTTATCACTAAGGTTAGGGTGACTTCTTTATTTCCCGAGAAGCTTTTCGATGACCACCCTTAATTTAACCAAGTGTTCTTCCTAAAAAAGGGAAGGAGTGGAAAAGTGATGAAGTATTTTATAACTAGAGTTGCTATAATTCTTTAATAATTCAGTGCAAAACTTCCCAATTCCATTAAGGGAATTGTATCAGATCCTTAAACTTGACCTTTCTCTGCATTAAATTTTGCCTTCCTTCCATCACCCACACACTAATCCTGGTGGCTGATCCTCTCTTTTGTCACACTGCCATAGGTTTATGGAATCATCAGATATGCACAAAGTACTTCCCTCTCCCACCTTCCAATAATCTTAGACATTGATAGGATTTCACACAAGCTTTTCCAATAGATGTCTTCAAATGGTGCTGAATTTCAGACATGCTGTGAAGGCTTTTTCCTGCCTTTCAGGGTGGAACACTCTCAATCCGTTCTATTTTTTTATGATGTGCTGTTGTCCCTTTCAAACCCCGCTGAAGGATCTCAATGTCTGGCAGAGCTCCTGTGAATGAGCCTGTTGTCTGAAGGGAGAGACAATGGCCCTTATTTAATGAGATTAGTTACAATAGGAAAAACAGCTAAAAGAAAAAAAAAAGGAGGGGGGGAAAGAAGAAAAAAAGAAAAAAAAAAAGAGGCAGTTATAGCAATTGGAGTGGCTGTTAAACCATTCTTTTATGCAAGCTTGGCACCAGCCATACCTTTTCCTGGACGTTTGCCAACATCCTTCACAGTTTAGACCCAGTCATTGCTTTTTTTTTTGTTACAATTTCCGCTCGACTTTACAGTTGCAGGGTCGATGGTGTAATTCATTTCCGCTGTGAAAAAGCTCCAGTATATTAACACTTCTGCCTGCTCGTAACTTGATCAAAGCCCACATATCTGCTTTAATTTACTCTTAACTGTGGCTTTTCTCTTTTTTTTTTTTTTTTTTTTTTTTGTAGTGATGTAGTTTTATTTCGAGTTGTGTCACCGTTGAGAATGGGAACCTTGTTTTCAGCAGAGAACCAACAGCAAATCCACTTAGGGCGTATGTTCAGATACGGAGGAACAACTGCAAATGCAGCTGTCGCACATCACAAAAATATCCTGGTGCTCTCTTCAAGGACACAAGCACCTTTCAGAAGGTGACTTCTGCAAGCAGCTGTCTGTGTTACTGCTTGGATGGATAAAGAAATATTTACACATAACACGGTCTGGATAATTGGCATTGGAAGTGGTTACAACTAATTTCTTTCCTTTTCTTCTGTTTTCACAGGCTACAGCTTTTAGAGCACTATGAGAAGCCCAGCAGTCAAGTGACGACTCTTTGAAATTGGACATGGACAGACTCAGAACCATGAGCAATAGTAGCTGGGTTCATTTGGTGTCTGAGGGAAGCAGATACTAAATTCAGATAAAAAAATAAACCAGAGAAAGGATCTTTAAAAAAATACTAAATATGAATATCCTTAATTTTAATAGTTTCAGGATGAAGGTTATTAACATATGGCTACTCCTTCAGATAGAGTTGTTAATCATCTGATAGCATAGAATCATAGAATTCCAGAATGTTTAGCTTTGGCTTGGAAAGGACCTTAAAGACCATCCTGTTCCAGTACCCTGCCATGGGCAGGGACACCTTCCACTATCCCAGATTGCCTCGTCCAACCTGGATTTGAACAATTCCAGGGATAAGGCAGCCACAGCTTCTCTGGGCAACCTGTTTCTGCACCTCACCACCGTCACAGAGAAACATTTCTCTCTAACATTTAATGGAAATCTCTCCTCTTTCAGTTTAAAACCTTTCCCCCTTGACCTGTCAGTACATACTCTTGTCCAAAGACCATCTCTGGGTCTCTTGGAGCCCCTTTAGGCACTGGAAGGGACTCTAAGGTCTCCCTAGACTCTTCACTTCTCCAGGCTGAACACCCTCAGCCCTCCCATCCTTGACTCCATAGCAGCAGTGCTCCAGCCCTTAGATCATCTTTGTGGCCTCTGTTCTCGCCCCAACAGCACGTTGCAGGTTGGTTTCCACAAGAAATAACATGAGTTGTTTCTCAGGCCAGGTAATCACCTGGACAGAAACACAATTGGACTCATATTTCTCCACCATATAATTTTTTAATGGATTTTGCAGTTTCCTTTTCCTTCCTCTGATCTGTACTCTGCCAGCACAAATCTATCTACAGGATTCAAACCCCAGCTCCCACTGACAGAGGCAGTTAACAGCAAGAGTTGGCTGTTTCTCTCTACTACCACATCAAAAGCCCCCTGCTAAGCTGCTCATAAGGTTTTCCCTTGTCTCCATGGACTTTACAGACTTCCAGGCTCAAGCTGTTCATCTCTGAGACCAAGGAGCTTGGAAAAGTAGACAATGATCTACAGTGTTCTAGGAGACGTGAGGGGCTGAGTCATGCTGAGCTCAGACTAAACCACTGGATAATTGCACCGTCTTATTACTGAGCAGTTCCCAAAAACTCCTAGTTTGGCCAGATCCGGGAGGGTTTCACATGAACAACGTCCCTGATCTTGTTTTAAGTGATTCCTCAAGCAGGACTAAGTATGTCTTGACGATTCTTTTAGTTTGCTCTTTGAAATAATAAGATCTTTTATTAGAAACATTTCAAAAGATAAAAAAAAAAAAAAAAGGAGAAAAGAATTTAAAACTCACCACCCCTCAAAAACAAACCAAATGGCTGGATATAAACTGTGGACCAAAAGTTTTTCTAGGTTTTTTTGGCTCAGCTTTGACAAAATTATGAAAAACATAATAGCAGATTTTTATACTACTGAAATCTATAAAGTAGACATAAAAATTATCCAGAAGCCTGGGAGGGCAGAAAATTTGTGGATTGAACTTCAATCATAGTAAGCCACATTTGCACACCACAAACTATAGGTTGAAATGTACTGCAATGGGTAAAAGATCCTGTCACCTGAACTGTATATGGTCTGATGGTGGATAGTGAATGAGGGGAAAAGGGAGGATGAGTAGGATCTACATGTTAAAGGAGGAATCACGACTTAGGTCAAGGAGACAAAACCAACATTGTTTAAGACTTGTGTAAAGGGTTAAAATGACTTGAAGAAATGATCAAGGGAACTTCAAAGAAGGCACAATTCACCAGAGTTGGCTGTGAAGTGTATTAAACTCAGGACCAAATAGGACAAATATTTCACTTGTGTTGTGTGTGAAATGCAATAATGTGTTTTTGCAGATTTGGATAAAATTTTCTAGAACCAAAAATCTCAAAGCTCCTTTATTCAAATGACGTTTAGGATCAGGCTCCCTTGACTTTTACATGACATACCAGTAGCAGTGGCATCAACAGTTAAGATGGCTCTGAGTGCAGCTTGGCTGGTGTACATAAATGAGCAGTCTTTATCGTTGTTATTCACTAAAGCAGAGATGATGAATCCAAATTTTCTATTGGAAATGGTTCTTGGCCCTTGTTGGGCCAAAATGCACATGGAAGTCTTGGGAAGAGGGCTGGGTGAACATCAGCACCTGGAGGCTGGAACACAAATGTGATGAGGAGCAGCTGAGGGAGCTAGGGGTGTTTAGCCTGGAGTAGAGAAGGCTCAGGGGGATCTCATTGCTCTTTACAACTCCCTGAAAGGAGGTTGTAGCCAGGTGAGAGTCAGCCTCTTCTTCCTGGCAGCCAGCAACGTGACTTAAGCTGAGCCAGGGGAGGTTTAGTTTGGATGTCAGGGAGAATTTCTTCACAGAAGGAGTGATTAGACATTAGAATGGGCTGCCCAGGGAGGTGGCAAAGTCACAGTCCCTGAAGGTGTTTTAGGAAAGATTCTGTGATCCATGACAGACCCAAAGCAGACATGGCTCAGACCTGTAGACAATTTAATTCCATGGAATCACAGAAAGACCTGGGTTGGAAGGGACGCTAAAGATCATCTCATTCCAACACCCCTGCTGTGGGCAGGGACACCTTCCACTAGACAAGGTTTCTCAAAGTCCCTTCTAACCTGGCCTTGAACTCTACCAGGGATGGGACATCCACAACTTCGCTGGGTAACCTGTTTCTGCACCTCACCACCCTCATAGGAAGAATTTCTTCCAATATCTAATCTAACCCTACTCTCTGTCATTTTAAAGCCATTCCCCCTTGTCTTACCACTCCAGACCCTTTCCATCTCTCCTGTAGGCTCCTTTCAGCTACTGGAAGGCTACAATTAGGTTACCCTGAAGCCTTCTCTTTTCCAGGCTGAACACTCCCAACTCTCTCAACCTTTTGTTATAGCAGAGGTTCTCCATCCCTCTAATCATCTTGGTGGCCTCCTCTGGACTCACTCCAACAGGTCCATGTCCTTCCTGTGCTGTTGTTCCCCAGGGCTGGAGGCAGCTCTGCAGGTGGAGTCTCACCTGAAGGGGCAGAGGGGCTGCCCACGCTGTGGGATGAGCTCAGGACACAGGAGATTTCTGGGCTCCCAGAGCACCTGGCCAGGGCATTTCCAGCCTCTCACCCCCCAGCACCCCCAAGTCCTCCTTGGCAGGGCAGCTCTTGATCTGTTCATCTCCCAGCCTGCATAGGACTAAGCTGATATTGCTGAGTGAATTAGTAAAGTTGTGTCTTGGGGAACTAGTAGGTGACACCCACAAGCTGCTCATATGTGAGACAACTGTATGGCTGTGAAGCAGGTGGGACACCGGGTGAAAATAAACCTTATCTGGATTTCTCTGCAGTCACCATGTAAATATGAATTGGAGAGTTAATATGAAAGTGCCATAAGGACATTAATTCAGCATAGTAAACTTGTTCCATTGCATTGTTATTTCTATTTTACATCTCCCTTCATTGTTTTATTGCAATTTTTGTTGGCAGCTTTAGAAAACACCCTCCAAGGGGGAGTTTGCCTTACAGACAGAGTCACTCTGGTCTATGATGGAAATAAAGGACGTGAACACACACAGAGGAAGTTTTAATCATGATCATCATAAGAAATGTACATTTCTCAGCTTGCCCCTGAAATCTCACTCAGCTCCAGGGGTAGCAATTTTGGTTTGCTGAAGGGAAATGGGGAGATAGTTATTTTTCCCACTGCTGTTGAGCATCTGCCCATGGTCAGGAAAAAGGGAAGAGGGTGAATTTATGCTTCCGGGTTGTTTTAACAGTAATAATGAAACTGTCAACAAGTAATGAAAGAGGGGGAATTCTGAGCAGGGCTATTTGTGCTCATCAAACCTCATCTCTTTATTCAATTGGTAAAGGAAGGGCTTAAAGAAAAAGATGGTTAAAAACACTTGGAGGGTATATGAAGGTAGATGAAGTATATGAGGATGGTGAGGCCCTGGCACAGGTTGCCCAGAGAAGCTGTGGCTGCCCCATCCCTGGAAATGTCCAAGGTCAGGTTGGACAGGGCTTGGAGCAACCCGGGATAGTGGAAGGTGTCCCTGCCCATGGTGGGGGGACAGAACAAGGTGATCTTTAAGGTCCCTTCCAACCCAAACCATTGTATGATCCTGGCCTTGAACACTTCCAGGGATGGACATCCACAAACCTGTAACCCTGGGTAACCTGTACCAGAGTCTCACCACCCTCACAGTCAAGAATTTATTCCTAATCTCTAATCTAACCATGCCCTCTGTCAGTTTGAAGCCATTCTCCCTTTTCCTGTCCCTCCAGACCCTTGTCCAAAATTCCTCTCCAGCTCTCTTGGAGCCCCTTTAGGCACTGGAAGGAGTTCTAAGGTCTTCCTAAAGCCTTCACTTCTCCAGGCTGAACAACCCCAACTCTCTTTCTTCAGTGGGATCTGAATTAAACCCTAAGTGTTTCCTTTTCTTTCTAATACTAAAACCTCACATTTTAATTCCAAAACCCTACTCCTCAGCTTTACCTGTACGATTAATTTCTTAGATTAATTTTCTTAAGAAAGTCTCATGTTTTCTGGGTTTCTTGAAAAAGCACATTTTCAAATTTATTTTTTCCAGACTGCAAAATAAAATAAGAGAAGATATTGTGAAAAAAACCCAAATGAAACCAGAAAGTTTACATTGTGGAAATAGATATTGCAAGTCAGAGCACTTTTTTCTCAGTTTTAAAGAGCTGAAATACTGAATTTTCCATTTTCAAGAAGAATGGAACAGGTTTTGAAGCTAAGGCAGGACAGTGGCAGTTGTGTCAGCTGCCAGTGCTGTGAGTCTGTGCCTGAAAACCCATTATGGAAATCAGTCCCAATAAATTATTTGCTTTGACTTTTCCCATCTCATATGAAGTAACTGTTCATTGTCCAACTAATAAAAGAGAGGGAGATTTAGAAAGCCCTTAATAACCAGTAATTAGCTTTCTATTTCCTGTTATAAAAATTGAACACAGGAAAGAAATGAGTCATTCGTACCATTTTCAAGGAAGGAATTGTCATTTCTTGTATAAATCCTCTCACAAACTTGTAATTAATTTTAGCAACCAGATTTTAACTGATGGTCAGGATTGTCATCATCATGGAAGCGAAGAGGATGTAGGAAATGGGAGAAGGAAATAGAAATGTTTCTTGTTTTGTTTGAGATTGAGTTTAACAGAGACCAAAAAAAAAAACAAAAACAAACCAACATAAAAAGAAACAAACAAACAAAAAAAGAAAACAAAACCAAACAAACAACAAAAAGGAAATAAAAAGGAAAAAATGAAAAGTCTAAGCAAAATGTGGAAGGAAGATAGTTCCTCCAAGAGGCAGCTATCCACCCTCATCTTTGGCAGGCAAGGAAATCATTAACAGCAACAACAAGGGAGCATTCATTGATTCATTTTTGTACAACCATGTAGCTTAGTGGCTCTGTGCTGTGTGGAGAGAGAGAGACTAATGTCGGAAAAAAACCCACAAAACACCCCTAATATTTCCTTCCTCCATAGTAGAAACCATCTGAAATTAATGAGTCTTATTAATGTAAATTGCGCCACGCTGTCAGACATAAATATCCCAATACCGAAGGGGCCCATTACCATTAACATCAGAAATGATCAACAAATAAAACTGTTAATGCCACAATATTTACTGGACAAATTGACTACACTCCAAGATAGGCTTATGATCGTGTCTTGCTGTTCGATTTCATTTCCCTGCAAGATGCACTAATGCATGTTGTTATGTGCAGCTGTGGCTGCTTTCCATAAAAAATCTCTGTTTTCTATTCAGAGGTGTGGAGCTCAACTTAATCACTGCTATTTTCTGCCCCTTGTGAAAATGGAGCACTTTGGTCTCTTCGGAACTGATAGAGGAAAATTGGAGATTTTTATTAGGAAGGATAGAAACAAGCTTGAAGATTGCTTCTCAAGAGAAAAGAACCCACCAAAACAAAACACCAGACTAATGATTTAAGTCAATCACAAACAGATGTTCTCCTAGAGAGCTCATAATTTTTTTTCTTGATTTTTTTTCCCATCAAAAATGCAAAACACAGCAGCCCTTGAGTAAAATATCTGATTTTTCTGTTGACATTTTCTCAAATTTTGAATCTTTGAAATACACCAGATTTGCAACAAGAAAGCACCAGTTTGTCACCAGTAAAATCCATAGAATTAATTTTTCAAATATAACATGAACATGAAGTTGAAAAAGCTCGTACAAATATGTTTCGAATTTTGTGAAAATAATAAAGGCATCACTTTAAATTTCAAAAGTTTTAAATAAATTTTTATCTAGTTTTCAGACACCTGAATGTCAGTATTTAAAATATCCTTCAAAAGTTCGAGATGTAGTTCTAGCTAACATGTAAGAGTAGGGCCTGTTTCTCTCTTCAATGCCTGTTCAGCATTTAGTTTTGTGGAGTCCTGGTTTATATCTGAAATCTTTAAGCTCTCCTACTGTAAATACAGTGATGGACTTCACAGAAATAACATTGTAATCCAGGCAAGTTATTATAGAAGTGTTATGGCAGAAAATAAGGAATAAAAATAATTTGTCTATCTGGTTAATTCTTTCCACTGTGGTTATTTTTAAGGGTGATTCCTGTTCAAACAGTGCTGTCCCCTGATGCTTCCAAAAACTGGGACACTGACTATAAAACAAGGCAAATAGTTCTTTTTCTGCTGTACTGGTAAATTTAGGTAGTTTTTCATGTGGGGTGCTGCCTGCAGTGCATCAAAGTTTACTCCTTAACTATTTCCCAGAGCCAGGCAGGAAAAGCAAGACTGTGAATTCCCCTGTAATGCAGAGCTTATTGCACCTGAACTATTTGGTACCAGCCCAGATCTATCCAAAATTGGCTTTAGACACCTAATTCCAATTGATTTCCATGGTTCATGGTTTATAAATTAATTCTGTGATTTTTACTGGTGATAAATTGGGACTTTCTTGTTACAAACATGGTGTCTTCTAGAAATTCAAAATTTGAGAAAATGTCAGCCAAAAAATCTGCTATTTTACTCAAAGGCTGCTGTGTTTTGCACTTCTGATGGAAAAAACCCCCCACAAAACCACATGACTTTATTATTTTTCTAGGAGAACCAGCCCTGATCTACCCAAAGTTTGGCTTTAAACACCTAATTCCCTTTAATTTTTGTTGGGCTTCGGAGATTCGAACCTCCTTTAGCAAACTCAAAGTCTGTGAGTGTGAGTCATTCTTTAATTTTATCATTAAAACACCAGGCATACACTCCAAGCAAGTCATCTGGGCTCCCTTAATAGTTGATAGAGGAGGATGTGCACATCCAGAAGGAAATTTGTCCCATCTGGAGAGAAACATCTAAGAGACTCTGAAGGAGTCTGCCTTTCCCTCTGGCAGCTGTTGAGTTATTGCCACATGCTTTAATTTTAGACTAAATTAAATTAATCTTTAATAAAATATAAATATTGCAGCATCATTATGGGCCCCAGATTTTGGACATTCAAATTATTTAGAAAATAATAAATCCATCCAAAAAAATACATGCCGGTAGAGCATCCAAGCAGAAAGCCTGTGCTTTGCTGATCTTCATGTCAACATGTGCTTTTTGTGTCCATCATAAATTTGAGAAACTCAATTTTCAACAAGACATTTCTGAGTAGAAGGTAGATAGGTACAACAGAGGTACATTGGACTTTCTTCAACCTCACAGGCTGCATATTTAAACAGAGCCAGAGAAAATTCTGGGAGTCAGAGAACCTGGCACAGCAGTGTTTTTATCCATACAGCAGGTCTGTATCACCCTCAGAGCCAAACTGCTGTTGGGGAGCGCTCCAGTGCTGTTACCCAAATCATTCCTGTGAGTTGTTTTGTACAAACACAATCCAGTGGCTATTCTAACAATTTAATGGGAGGAGACACATTGTGCCAGTGACCTGCTTTTGCAGGTTTGCTAATTCAAAGACAGCCTGAGAGTCCAAAGCTGCATCAAACCACTCATCTGTAGCAGCACAATCAAGGAAGCCTTGACACAGTTGTTAACACAATGATCCACAGCCAGGGGTGAGAGGACTGCTTGACAGAGCCCTGCCAGCAGAGCAGAGTGTTCCCAAGCACCATCCTATCCATGTTTGATTGCACACTGCAAATATTGCCTTTTCCAGGCTATGGGCCTTACTGCAGTTCATACTGCTAATAATAATTGCATTTTTTCTGGTGTTTTTATCCACCTCCTTTTAAACAACTTAGTCACTCCACTCGTGTGCCTGCTGTATGGTGTAATTACTGAAGGTCACAGCAAAAGCCTGAAGCAGAAGGAAGAGCAAACTCAACTGGTGGGGACCCCAGTTGACATCAGTTGACCTAATTTTCTTGAAGTCAATGAAGCCGGCAACAGTTGAGGGTTTAGCTCACTTTTCCTAATTATTTCTGCTTTAATCACAATTCTCTCCTCCTTTAAGGACCACCACAGCTGGAAGCTGAAGAATAAATATCAATACAGTGATTATAATGAAATAGTTGGTACCTGTTCTGCTGGTTTATAAGAAGACTTCATACAGACACTGCACTGACTTGACCTGGTGGGGGTGGGTAAGAGGCAGGTGTGGAATGTCACATGGTGTCCTGGATTTAGGCAGCATAGTAGGAATACTGGCTTTCTCCAGACCATACAACCAGACAATCTTGATAGCGTGGAAAAGTATCAGCATATAAGGCAGATAATTCTGTATGGAAATTCATGAAAATATGGCCACAGAGGCCAAAAATATAAATGCTTTCAAAAAGCAGTTAAAAAGCTGATGAAGGACAAATTAATTCAGATTTTATGAATCATAGAATTGTTTGGGTTGGAAAGGACCTTAAAGATCATCTAGTTCTGATCCCTCTGCCATGAGCAGGGACACCTTCCACCAGACCAGGTTGTTCCAAGATCCTGCTAACCTGGACTTGAGCACTTCCAAGGATGGGAATAAATAAAGACACAGATTGTACCTCTGGCTTTTAAAGCCTTTTAAGACTTATTTTGCTGGAAAGTGGCAATATATCTGTAAGAAATAAAGAGAATTTAAGCTTTTTCCTGTTTTGCAGTCTTCACCTGAGGATCCATTGCAGGTCACTCCCAAAATGAGTGTACTGTCAATGGACATTTTGCTCTAACCCAACTCAATTCTAATCATTCTCAGTAAAGCCCTCTTCACCCTTAACACTAAGATCACTGTCTGTGCTTTCTGACTGACTTCCATACCTTCTGTTGAATAAGCTCTTTCTGCTTTTTTTTTGTGGAGTATTTTTTTATTTTATATTTTTGATTTTTTTTCCCCCTCCAGAATTACCCATATTCTCCTCATCTTTACTTTTGTTAGATCCTCTTTTCTAGTAAGAAACTAGATATGGAATGTGATATATATGCACATATATATGTGTGTGTGTGCATACTTATATATATATATATTCTGTGCTTAATTCTTTGCAATTAAGCTTGGTGATAATTGTTTTTGTGCATTAGTCATAATCACTTTTTAAGCAGCAAAGCCTATTATTGCTGTAGTGTGTGTTTCAGATGCCCTGCAGATTTGAGTAATTTTGGGTAATGCAGCTGTGTGTGGTAAAAAGATTTTACAATGCCTATAAAATTTTGCCTCATGACATGTTCAGCAAGTGAATCTGTGGCACCATGAAGCAGTTTCAGTACTTTTATTAAACACACAGTACCATCACATTATGCAGTTGTTAAACAAGACCTATCCCTACAGATATCCAGAGGTTAGAAACTGTAGATTCTGAGGTGAGAGCTCATGAGGAGCAAGTGGTTTCTGTGGGGCTAGTTCACTTTGCTTTTTTCCAAGGTTTTAGATGTGTGAAGTTGGCTCATCTTTCCTCAGATGCCTTGCATGTTGCTGAATGCAAAATGTTAATGCTGCACAATGAACCGCTATAAAGAATATTTGCAAAATTGGTTTGGTTTTACAAACACGTGTCACTGCAAAATTGGGAGATACTTGTTCCACTGGAGGCTAAGGTCTTACTTTTGAGTAAGAGATGGATTAAAGCACTCAGATCTCTTTCTTCTCATCCTATTTAGGTGTCTAGATGTGCTGAGTCTCGGCTAGGCACTTAAGGGTGCTTTCAGTCAGAGAAAAGAGAACCTTGGATATAGGGACTTGTCCCTTCCTAACATCCATCTCTGAGACAGGCAAAGAGCTCTTAGAAGGTCCTAGTTTTTATCTACAGGCACGAAAAATGTAAACCTGAAAACACTAGGTCTACATATCCAGTATTTAGCTGTCTAACATGAAAAGGAGATTAATTCCACCATTTTTAATCCTAATCCGAGTCAGATGGAACATGCATTAAAAGCCAGGCTCCTTTCAGTGATGCAAGGCGAAAGGACAAGGGGCAATGGACACAAACCAAAACACAGGAAGTTCCATCTGAATATGAGGAAAAAATTCTTTACTGGGAGAGTGACAACGCACTAGAACAGGCTGCCCAGAGAGGTTGTGGAGTGTCCTTCTCTGGAGATTCCCACCTGGACATTGTCCTGGGAAACCTGCTCCAGGCAAACCTGTTTTAGCAGGGAGGTTGGACTGAATGATCTCCAGAGGCCCCTTCCAATCCAAACTGTTCTGAAATTCTGCAACAGTTGTATTACAGCAGTTCTCATCTGTCACACTTCTATTTCCCTCAAAGAGGTCTTTTAAATAGATTGGGAAACATCCCAATATTCAACTTCTTCTCAAGTTGTTCCTGAAGAAGCTGAAGAGGCTAAAGGGCACCAGCAATGGTTTTTGTAGCAGCATTTGGAGCATCACTTAATACACATTTAACAAGTTGGTGACATTTTTTCACTTTTCATCCAGGGCTTCAGTAACAGGATTATACAGCTCCCAGATCATTGCTGAGTATCATGGCACCAACTCAAGGACTGAACTGAGAGATTTTGCTTTTGTCTTAAAAAAAAACAATATAAGCTTGTCCTCATTCAGTTAATCATAAGAAAAAAACTATTCACACCCTGATCTTCTGTGCAAAAACCCTACAGGCAAATATTGTTGTTTCTGTTGCTGAAATACCTGCTGGCTAAAATAACAAAAGAAAGTCATGGTCCACCCACACAATATCTAAGGAAAAGGAGAAGTTCAATTACCTGAGTACACTGCTTGGCATGATTTCCTCCATCACTTTGAACTGCCATTATGCAAAATATCACATTGCAGCTGTGAGTGTGCAGTGCTTCATAGAATCACGGGATGGTTTGGGTTGGAAATGACCTCATAGACCAACCAGTTCCAATCCCATGGGCAAGGGCAACTTCCACTATCCCAGGTTGCTTCAAACCCTGTCCAACCTGGCCTTGAACACTTCCAGGGATGAGGCAGCCACAGCTTTTTTGGACAACCTGTGCCAGGGCCTCACCACCCTCACAGGGAAGAATTTCTTCCTAATATCTCATCCAAATCTACTCTCTGACAGTTTGAAGCCATTCCCCCTCGTCCTATCAAGTAACTTTCCTTCTGTTCCCTCCCTGTTTGCAACTCCCAGCCAAGACAAGCGTATGGTATAAAGGCAGGATTTGCAATAGCAGGAGTTTGGAGTGATTTAGAAGTAATTAAGATGAGCTGAGCACATGGTTCTTATTAAATTTCTCATCTCTTGGTGAAGACAAGAGAGGGCTAAACACAAACACACTGTGGTTGGATCAGATGTCACGAGGACTGTGCCTTCAGACATCCTTCAATACTATGTCCTAAATAAACCCACAGGCACAATTATTGAAAAGAAATGTGTTGCAATCACACTTAATTAGTTTCAGTTAAGCTGGGGTAGACACACCTTCTGCACTGAACTTTAACCTTCACAAGCCATTTCCACTTTCTTCCTCAGATCACATTCCCTTTGAATACCCTTCTCCACCCCTCACCCCTGACCAGAAGGTTTCTCTTTTCTGAAAAAAACACTTTCTTCCATTGCATCACTTGCAAGGGCAGAGATCACAGTATCAGACAACTCTTAATTTCTTTCTTTCCTGATTTCATCGTGTCTTTCTGGCTGTTGCAAAACAGTGAAAACTGATCCAACACCTCCTCCTCCCAAATTAGGACCAAATTTCCCTGAAAGAAATAGCCAATTTTGAAAAGATACACATCCTGATATTAGTTTTCATGAACCGCTTGATAAAAAGCAGGTAAGGTTCCTCTGGAAAATTCCTTGGTTTCTTGCCATTTGACTTGAGTATCCTCAGTCTTTCTCTCCATACATAGCACCATATACAGCAGGTGTAGAGAAATCTCCTTGAATAGTCTACCTCCATATGCAGCATCCTGCATGGAAGCTTAATCATTCCAAGAAGAAAAAATCCTGGTAACAAAGCTATCTGTAGGGTTTTTTTCTCCAGCAGTAGATCTCATTTTTAATTTTCCCATCTGATTTCATAAATATTTTTTTTAATTTACTTGCTTTCAGAACAGCCAGCTCCACTTTTATGTCAAGAACAAGAATGCCAAAATTAATTGAATTTATAGTTTTTAAGGTATTGATTTTCATTTTGGGTATTTCAGGATTGTGCTGGAAAGGTAGGTAGCTAGATAGATAGAAAGATAGAATGAACATCACAGAATCATTTAGGTTGGAGAAGACCTCCAAGGTAATCAAGTGCAACCTGTGACTCAGCCCAGAGCACTGAGTGCCATGTCCAGTCCTTTCTTGGACACCTCCAGGGATGGGGACTCCACCACCTCCCTGGGCAACCCCTTTCAAAGACTGACCACCTTGTCCATGAAGAAATTCCTCCTGATGTCCAAGCTGAACCTCGCCTGGCACAGCTTGAGGATATGTCATCTTGTCCTGTCCCTTGTTCCCTGGGAGCAGAGTCCAACCCCCCTTGGCTCCTCCCTCCTGTCAGGGAGCTGCAGAGAGTGAGAAGGTCCCCCCTGAGCCTCCTTGTCTCCAGGCTGAGCCCCCCCAGCTCGCTCAGCAGTTCCTTATATGACTGACTCTTCAGCCTCTTGCCCAGCTCTGCTACCTTTCTCTGGACTTGCTCCAGCATCTCAATATCTTTCTTGCAGTGAGGGGCCCAGAACTGGACACAGAACTCAACGTGTGTTCTCAACAGTGCCCAGCACAGAGGGTCAATTACTTCCTTGGTCCTTCTGGCCACCCTACTTTTGATACATGCAGACACTGTGGTTCACAAGTTGATTAAAATCAGGACAGTAGATTTTTTCATCCTTGGACATGACAAAACAGGACCCTTGAATAATTTCAAATAGTTTTTCAGAATTTTCACAGATGAAAAAAGAGTTAAAAAGTTTTTTTCCCTTCTGACAGTTCAAGCTTTGATGAATCTACATTCTCCAGTGAAACAGATCACATCAAAAAGTTCCCATTCACCACCCATTTCTAGTTTACCCTACTTTAGATCCCCTGGAGTTTTATGAAATATAACATTGCCTGACTACAGGCTCTGATTCTTCTTGCTCTCAACATATGCTTTCCCTTTTCTGGGTCAGTGCTGTTCCTGATGTTAAGATCTCTGAAAACCAAACAGGATTAATTACAAGCCTAATATCCAGGTCTCATGGACCCGTCCTCTCTTCATCCCATGCCTCCTTTCCGCCACCCATGAAGGTGGTGAAACAAAATGAGGAAAATCCCCATTCTTGACCTCAGTTTTGGACACTGGGACATGTTTTAAGGCTCCACCAGCCACTAGTGCTGTTCAGCAAAGTTTGCAGACCACTGCTTTGCTGGAGAATTAAAAGAAACAACACCATGTGCAGTGCTGTCAACACCTTGGCAATATCAGCCTTTCCTCAATTACTTTTGCTTACAAATTACTCCTAATTCTGTTCTTTAAAGCTAGTTAAGAACAAGTGCTGGTAGGATTGATGGGGAACTAACTGCATGATTAAGTAATTACATTTTTAAAGCTTGCCTTACACTAGGACTAATGATTTGTCACACACTAGCAGAAACTCAAGATAATGAATGAGTAATGTTTACAGGTAGCTCATTTCTTCCAAGTCTTTTATCATATTGTGGCTGGTGCCATATCTGCATGTGATTCCCAAAGAAGGAAAATCTGTCATATAATCTCAACATTTCTCAGCAATTTATTAGACCTTCGATCACATGTACCATTTCATGTGAATTGTTCCATGATCAGAATTCATTTGTGTTAGAAAAGACTCAATTGGTTTTGGATAAAATAATTTTCTGTCAGAAAATGGAGGTTTCAATAAATTCTAATATGCTGTCTATGCACATTAACTCAACAAAATCCAGCATATCAAGAATAATTTGACACTGTTTCAATAGTTTCAAATGTAATAATTTTGTCTGTTTTACTTCAATATGTTGTTCATCTGAAAGAAAGGCTTTTCAAGCTATATATAAATGGAGTTGTAATAAAGTTGTTTTAATTTTTCTGAAAAGAAATGCTTCCATAATTCCACCTTCTGAGACATTTCTGAAATTTTGGCTTTTTTCCCCACTCAATTAAAACAAATGAAAATAAGGAGACAATGTTTATAAACAAATATTCCAGGCTTTGATCAGATCTGATTTGATAACCAGCTGAATTAATCTGATGAGATGTTGACTATTATTTACAACGTGGGAGCATTTGAAGGCTTCAAATGCAATTGTACCCCAGCTGAACGAGCCATGGCACAATTTCTGATGGGCTGGTCCAGAGCCCCGAGATGTCGATGGAAATACTCCTACAGACTTCTCCAGACTTGGAATCTGACTCACATGGATAACGAATCTCTGCCTCCAGCAACTTACATCCAGTGGAGAGCAGGTGGAGAAAGAAAAAGGGACTTACCCAAGGCCAGAGAAAACAACTTATGGTTACTATTCCCCACCCATAGAATCACAGAATTACAGAAAGGTTTTGGTTGGAAGAGACCTTAAAGGTCATCTCATTCCAAACCCCCTGCCATGGGTAGGGACATTTTCAACTAGACCAGGCTGCTCAGAAACCCAGAATCCATCCTGGCCTTGAAATTCCAATTCTGTCCTCATTTGAAAATATTCATTCTAACAGCCTCTGCTCTTTTCTTATGTGAACCAGACCTAATTCAAGTTGTTTGAATTTTGGGGGATTTTTGTCCCTTCTTTTGTTTCTTTTTTAAACCACATCAAATCACTAAGTCAGCAGAATAGACAATTTACCATTTAAGGCTCTCTCCAGTCTATATTTTCACGTGTCATCTGTAATTTGTCCTAGGGGATGTCTGCTTGCTCAGAAGGAAAGAAGAATATGGGATTGGATCTACTTCACTCTGGTCACAGAGAAAGGAAAGGTTTCAGAATCCACTTTGCTTTAGAGGTTGGAGAAACATGTTTGGTGTTCTGGTAAAAACCAGAAGTATGAGAGAAGTGGGAACCCTGTTTCCTGTCTCAAGGGCTACCCTCACACCTCGCTGCCTTCCTGCCAATCCTGTCAATCCTGTCATCCCACCTGGCACAGGCAGAGGCAGTGGTAAAGTCATGATTAGTCTCTTCTCTCTTGAACTATGGTGCCTTTAGCATCTGTCCAGCACCACCACTCCTTGCGGTGTATCACTGCTGAATAATCCATGATAACATCAAGGGTTCCACGCCTTTATTGTAATCTCAACATGGTAAAGCCATTCCTACTCTACAGTGAAATTATTTCCATGAAACACATCCTGGAGATGCCTGTTTTAGAGACTTTACTGCACTTGTAAAAGTGCAGGGAAGAGATTGCTCCTGACCCAGAGAGTTGACAAAAGCATGTCAGGAGGAGTAACAGATATGTTTTCCACTGCAAACAGTTTGTAACACAATGTGACACAAACTTTAGATATCTTGGGGCACAATTTTAACTTTTATACTCAGAAAATATTAAAAATATTTGCTCCTTGCTTTGATAAGGTAACTGACTTCATCCTTGTAAGAGTAATTAACCAAAGCAGCAGTCATAGGAGGTCTTCCTTGGTGTTGTCAGTAGGCTAAATAAAATCTCAGTCTTAAAATAGTTTATACAAGCCTACCATTCTATTCAGAAGAAGGCATGACAACAAAATCCAACAAATGAAATTGTCTATGCTGATAATATTGCAAGAAGACATAAAAACTGCTTTGGCTGTTGAGCTGAAATGGATGTGCACGTGGATTTTTTGCTGGATTTTTCCCCCCTTGTGCGCTTTAAAATTTTTTCCCTTCCTAGCAGTTACTCTTCCAAACACAAAGGACAACTAAACTGACATCAAGTAAAGTTAGTATTCTCCTGTCATTTCTCTGGACATCATCTGTGACAGTTGTGCTCGCGGTGATTCGGTCCCTCACACGTCACTGTTTTCATGTCAGCTCTCCGTTTCACGTTGCAGAAATCCCTTCTGTCAGCTCCCATTCAGTTTGATAGGTCATGCTTACACCTGCAAGCTGGGGCAGTGCCTCCCTGACAGGATCTGTCACAGCACAGCAGTCACCACGCTCAGCCAAACAGCAACTTCGCTCAGCGGCAAGTTTGTTATGATGACTTTTAGGATTTGAGCTTTTCTTTCTTTTTTTTTTAATTCTTTTTTTCCCCCCCCTTTCCTTCTCCCTCCTCTCTGCCAGCGACACACACTGGGAACTACAGGAAAAATGACAACTTTCATCAATGGGGAGAAAGCAGAGATTTTTCTGGCAAATTCAGGCCAAGAGGATGGTTTGCTTTTCCTGCCTTGCTCTGCGCCAAGACTATTACAGGATGTCACGACAGCTAAAGCATTCCTTGGGTGTGCAAAACTCATGAGCCTTTTAAATATGTGTCTCTGTAGCAGCTCTAGAAATCATTAAAATTAGAGATGGCAAAAGCCCCTGAGATCATCTGCTCCATCCACTCCTGACAACTCAGGATTGCTCTCTCTATGCAAAAATAGGAATGTCCTCCAGTCCTCTGTCCACTCAGGTTTAACTGTATGTAGGATGCCAGTGGATTTTTAATTACACCCACAGATCTCACCCTTGGAAACCTATGTCATTATTCAATCCCCATTTTCTATTTTATCCTGCAACAGGTCTTGGTCATTCTTGAACAAGCGGAAGCTGCACAAATTAGAGGGGATGGAAAAGATATGAGATGCACGACTTTTCAACTTTGTTTATACAGTGTAATTTTATTAAAACAAAGAATTTATCTCTTGGTATATCACACACTGTTACTGTTAAGTAATTATTAATTACTGCCCCTTTATGGAGTTATATATTTGCTTATATATAAAATATTTGCTTATTTTACCACAAATATACATTTCAGCTTTTCACTGTGGCCATGGAAGACTCAGTGGGGTCATAGAGGACTCAATAAACCTTGGTTGTTGGACATTGCTTGTACAGGTTATAATCTTGGTTTATGGGGTAGAAGAGTCCCTGCCCCTTTGTGCTCAGTGTACTTGATGGCCAGATAAAAAAGGGACTATCCAAGCCCAATAGCCTATATGAGGTAGAGAAAACTAGTTTTGTGCTGAGGATACTTGTCAGATAATTTGAGGTTAACTTTTACTCCTAGTGCTGTAATAAGGTCTTTCATTGAGGTTGAGCAAATCACTAGAAATATAGTCACATCACATGAGGTAGAACATTCAGAGAAATATTGAGAAGAGACCAGAGTAGGCTGATTCTAGAATCAGTAACTGTATGGTCTTGGCATCATAGAGCTGCACCCAGAACTATTGTATATGGGGAATGCACATTGGTGGCTGACTTGTATTTCTAGAGTCAAGGTTAACAATTCTGCATGACCATCACAGTGTTTTTATTTAAAGCAATGTGAATCTGCCCTCATTCCATACCTACCTTGATCCAGTCAAGCATACTTAAAAAATAAAAGGATCTAAACATTGGATGCATTGGAATTATTTAATTGTTTTTATCTTTCATGGGCACATGTCTGTTCCTTTCCTGGCATGGGTCATCCATGGGTCACAGTCCCTGCAGAGTTGCACCTCCTTTCATAGAGCACCTTCCTCCAAGAGCACCTCCAAGAGCACCTCTCC
The DNA here is from genome assembly GCF_036250125.1 of Pseudopipra pipra. NCBI lineage: Eukaryota > Metazoa > Chordata > Aves > Passeriformes > Pipridae > Pseudopipra > Pseudopipra pipra. Next base: position 112,866,898 of record NC_087551.1, read on the forward strand.
AATTGTGTTCCCAGTCTCTTCTTCCACGTCTCATCCATTTCTCCCCATATTTCTCTAAACACATTTCCTCATTATCTCCACCCATCTCCTCCACACCTCCTTTGAGACTCTGAGCAACCAGATCTAGTTGAAGACGTCCTTGCTTTTTGCAGGGCGTTGGACTAGATGACCTTTAATGGTCCCTTCCAACCCAAATCATTCTATGATTCTATGACTATATGATTATGTGTATTAATTTTGTCCCTTCTTTCTGTACACATCTGGACTGTGAATTATTTGGGGCAAAGATTTTTCCTTTCCTTGCAACTTCAACGCAGAGATAACTGAGAGAGGTGGCATGAACACTCCTGTGCCTGACTGCCTATAAATAGCCAAAACTTGTCATTGCATCCCCCAATGCAACTGCAAAGACTGCTGGATCAAATCCCTGTTTTCTATACATGCATATGTTTGTAATTTGGCAGTTAACATCTCTTCTTCCAGTGGCTTCTATCGAATAGGTCTCTTGTGAACAGGCTTCAGTCAGCCACAGCATCCTCAGTGAAAAGATTAGCAATACAAACCTTCATGAAAACATATCTTAAATTTTATTCTACAATTTAAAAGACAAAACAGATCAAAAAAACTAATCAGGGGAAATCAATGACATGTGGGAGATAAGGTAATACTAAAAGCCTGAGCTGAGTTTAACCTCTGTTAGCTCTGCACGATGAAGATGTAGTTTTTCTGTACATCTCAACATTTTTGGCAGACTTTGAAGTCAAACTTCACAAACTTCACAGGGGAATCCCAGCACTGGAGTACTATAAAAATACAGACACACATAGCAGCGAAACACCTCAGGAAGTGACACACAATGAGGGGGAAATAGCATTTGCCTTTCACTGGGAACGTTAGCTTCCAGAAAAGAAATAATTCTTTGGGCTTTTACCAAGTGATTTTTCCATTTCAGTGTATAATTTCTTTATTTACCATTACACCGATTATCCATACTTAGACTAATGATCAAATAGCTCTCAAGTCCAAGATGTTTGGCTAAGGCAGCCCTCAGGATTTTTCTTTTCCCTTTCAGTCCTTTTTTTCCCCCCTTTTATTCCAAATTTTTAGGGTGATTATAGGGTGTGTAAGATCGTTAAAGGATTGGCAGCAAGCACAAAAACTCAAATCCCTTATCCAGAGGCTAGAGGAAATGTGGGTTGCCAACATGCAATTCCTTCATTGTCCCACTGATGTCCTGAATTAATGGAGGAACCACGCTCTCACTCCACTGAGGGAGGAATACAGGCTTCTCTGCTTCCCAAAGACACAATTTAGGATGAGAACAATTAAACATATATTGAACTCAAAATATTTGATTAATATTTATCCATCTTAATATTAGAGAAGCAAAAAGCTACAGTAAGAAGAGGTTTTGGTATTTTTTTTTAAGTTATTCCTTGGTAAGAAAGTTGCTTCTTAACCATCTGAGAAGCTACCGAACTTCAAGTCAAAAGACAAATCAGGATCCTGTTTTCTAATAAGGGTGATATTGGGACAGAGCAGAAGAACCACCACGAAATTTCGGATTTCTTATTCTTTTCCCTTTCACATTAATGGTTCATGAGCAAAAGGAGTCAGAACAATAGATATTAAGTTTACTAATAGTTATTAAATAAATGCAGCTTGAGCAGCTGAAAAACGAGCTTCCTGGAGACACCATTGGAGTTGGTCCCTATCATCCATTGCCTGGAGACCAAGGAGTTATTTGATCTCCAGATCTGCTACCCATTAGCTGATTAATCCAGACGATTAATAGGTTTTATTTTTAACATGGTCACCACCTTTACAAGGTTACTGGTCATTTTTGTTTTAATTTTTCTACTTAAATTTAAGTAAAATGAAAAATAAGGAGAAAGCCATGAGTTAACTGAATAAAGACCACAGATACACCTTCAGAGACCACAGATACACCTTCAGTGTAACAGCAGAATTATTGCTCCCTACTCACCACATTTTGAGGTCTTCCTTCTCTCATTAGTACAGCCAGAAATTACTCTAAAAGCCTGAAAAAAAACCCAACCAAAACCCCAAACAAACATACAAAACCCAAAAAAGCCAAAACCTTGAATTGGGTTTAAGTTTTTTGTTCTTCTGTGGAATTTTCCTGGGATTTATAATCTCCTTCCTACTGCTCAGAAGACACTTGCCACCAACTTAACACTCCAGCCACCACCTCATTAACTGGTCTCCTGAAACACTTTTAATCATATTCCCCAAAAAGGAAGCCTATGGGTCTGTAAGTAGCTACATGTTGCTTCTCCACTATGTGAAGTTTTTTATTTATGACTGAATAGTCTAAAAATTCAAACTGATAAATATTTGGGACAGAAAGCAAAGAAATATCTTTAATGTCAGGGGGGAAGTATTTGTGCTGTTGCCCCAGACAAGAGATGAGCTGTGCTGTCTCATGGGAAATAATCTCCATTTGAGAGTTGACTGTGGCTCTGTTCTGCACTTTTCCCTGGCAAAGGTCCATGTAGGTGTCAAAGGAAATCCTACCTGCACAGAGAGCACAAGGTTTACCTGCTATCCTGCTGGAAAAATCAGGTACAAGTTACCAAAGGCACTTTTGTCCATTTATCTTTTTTTAAAAAAAATAGAACTTCCTTCTCTTTCATCTTTAAGTTTTTTCTGTTGTTTTGATCAATTAGGATTATTTTGTCTCAGGGGGTTTCCATCTTTTTTATTTTTTTTTTTTTTCTTCTGACTGTATACATCTCTTCCAGGATTATGAAGAAAGGGTCACACTGTGGATAGTTCTGATTTGTCTGTTTTCTTTACTTATCGTATTCTATGTTTTCCATGTTTTCAGTTTGAGTCCTAACTGAAAGAGAAGTATGGGCAAAAAAAAGTGAAAAATCAGGTAAGAAATAAAGTTTTTGAGCTAACAGATACAGACAGGCTAAACTGAACTTCTCTAAGAAAACCTAAAGGTCATTTAGAATCAATGTTAAGAATTTCCACCAGGAGCCAGTTCTGTGCTCTGTCCCCACGAAACAGTTTCAGCAGATGGACTAAATTTTAAGTCTCTGTTTAGTGAGGTTTTCAGACCACACATCTTTTATGAAGTTCATCTAAAATTCCAGTCGTTGAGGTGCGAAGCAGCAAATGGAGAAATGTTTTAATTGTAGAATCACAGAATCATTAAGGTTGGAAAAGACCTATGAGAGCACCAAGCCTAATCATCATCTCAGCACACTGTTTTCATCATGTTACCAAGTGCCACATGCACATGTTTTCTGAGCACTTCCAGGGATGGTGACTCTACCACTTCCCTGGCCAGCATTGTTTCTGCTGAAGCTCGCTTTGGAGAGGAAAGGGGTTTGCAAAGAAACGGGGGAAAAAAGATAAAAGGTTTGTTTTTTTTTAATGAAAACCAAATACTCCAGAGTCACCACTCCACTTCAGGCTCCTCCTGCATCACCTGGCTTAGCAGAGCTGCTGATTTTTGAGGCCTACAGTGACTAAGGATGACTCATGTCACCTGGAAGCGGCCCTTCCTCCAAACCAACCCCAAGCAATTTTTCCTCAGATGTCTTTTCAAAGGCAGAAAAATCACTTCTTCATATCTAAGCTGGCTCCTTAAACTGTCTAGGAATTGGTGTCTGTTGCTCTGCCTCACACTAGTGTTATTTTCCTTTTCAGTTATTAGACACATGTGTTTATTTAAAGCACGCCATGTGCTTTCGAGGACACTGTTGGACACCAGCAGTTTTCCTGGCGGCTCCCAAACACTGTGGCTTCCTTCCCTAACCTGTATGGCCCCTCTGGCCTTTGGTGCAGTGGTGTCAACTGGTGTGTGGATGTGGAGGGAGGCAGGTGGTGCCAGGGCTGACACAGGGGAGCACCTTCCTGTAGGGTTCCTGCTGCTCCACTTAAAAACCCGTCGTCGTCTGAAACCTGCCCCCTCCAGCAAGGGTCTGATTCCACTTGTGAGCAGGAACTGTGCCATTCTAACAGATGGGCTCCAGTGCAAACAGCCAAGGAAACATGTATATTCATAAAAAAAAAAAATCAAAAAAAAACCCACCCTAAAAAAATTGGGTACTGAGGGCATGAATACCAGCCAAAAACATCAACATCTCTCCGTGTCTTCTCTTGAGCGTACAAATCCATGGCTGAGGAGATGTGTGGGCGCTGAGCTGAATTCATTAAAAAAAATTAAAACAAAATGCCTGGCCACGCAGAAAGGGATTTCAGAGCATCAGGAAATGGGCAAGGTGCCCTGAGAGAGAGGAAAAAGGAAAGAGCAAACTAATATTCAGGAATAGGCTGAGCCAGAAAAACGTATGGGGTCTGTCTGGTAATTCCCAGAGCCTGTGACCTGTCTGGGTGCTCAGTTCATGCTTTTGGTTTGGGGGTTGGGAAGAGGGGTAGGTACAATGCTCTGTCTCTTGGGCTTTATTTTTTCCCATTCAAGCTATTTCTCCTTTAGTAAGAAAAAAAATTTAAACAAGGAAACAAACAAAACACTCCAACCCAAGAATTTTAGGCTGATTTAACATTTAGGACTCAAGGAGTTGAGTCCTTCAGGTCCTGGAGACATGAGTCCTGGTGGATTTGGGGCAGAGAACTGTGAGGTCACAAGTCAGAAGATCAAGGAGAATATATGGGATTGAACTAAGGACATTAAGAGGGATTGTGAATGAAGGTGAGGAACACATCTCACCTGGAAGACCTGCTGGGAAGCTCTTCCTAGCACCAAGTAGGCAAAATAGGCCAGCAAAAGCCAGGTCTAGGCATGAGAAAACCACAAGGGTGCTGAGCCTACTGGCATGGAAAATAACCAGAGGAACACTTTGCTTAAGGTATAAGCCTTGAAAGCCAGTTTGGTTGCTGCTGAGATGGAGGAAGGGTCTACTTAGGTGGAATATCATGAACTTCTCTTGCACATCCCATCCTTGCTGGCAGAGAAGCAGCAAAGGAGCCTTCTCCTCTCCTTTTCTTACCAGCAACACATAGAATCATAGAATGTTTGAGGTTGGAAAAGACCTTGAACAGCACAAATAGAAGACTTTCAACTCAGGTTTAGTCAGCCCTTTATCCCCTCAATGAAGTAAAGTCTCTCAATGGGGTGGTACATCCCTCATACTCAGCAGAGAGAGGTCTCACTCTGCCTGTTTTGGAGCTTGGAAACACACTCAGATTTTCTACTTCCTTGAAGACTTTGCTGTTGCTGGAACAATGGGATGATGTGGGACAGGCCTCTGCTTTTGAAGCTGTTCCAGCTCATAGAAAGCAGCTAAAGAAAGGCCCGCAAGCAGCTCTCTCACGGGACTGTGCTAACGTAAGAGTTATGGCTTTATGTCCCTGAAGTTAATTCATTTTTCATTGCCTTATGAAAAGCTGAATATTTCAGCTTTACCCCGAAATGTGAGGGAAGTCTTCATTACAAGGCACCATGGGCCAATTCAGAAAGTGCTGGGATCTAAACCTTTCCCTATATCACCGTGTGGTTTTCAAAGGAAACAAGGAGCCAACAAAAAAGTTAGAGGAACATGAGGTAGTGTTTGAGCTCAGGGGAGTACTAAAGACAGAAATATTTGCTAAGATTTTAGGCTCCTGTGAGCTGAAATCAAACAGCATTAGAACCTATATTCTCTTGAAAATGCTACTGGATATAAAACTGACCAAGACCTCCAAAAGTCTCAGTCTTGCATGGTCCATGGCAGTGGGTCAGAACTAGATGACCTTAACCTTCCAACTCAAACCATTCTGTGATTCTATGACTATTGGCAGTAGGATCTTCTTAGTGCTCTGAGGAGATTCTGAGCTGCCAAAGATTCTCTGTGTTCAGCAAAAATCTGTTATCTCCTTCAAATCTTTGCACTTTAACCTGTATGAAGCCACATCAGTGCAAATCTTTGTTCTTTTCTCCCAATGAGCTAAAAATCTACTATTGTTCATGGTGCCAGAAGGTAATGCTCCCTCCCTACAGTGCAGCAGCTATTATTATTATTGTTGTTATTATTATTATTACTCACATCTTTTCCCACTGTACCCTCACTTCTCCTAATGAATAATAATAACAACAATAATAATGATAAAAAAAATCAAAATTCAGATTCTGCCCTTTCTAATTACAAATCACCACCTGTGGTAAAATTATTGAAAAACAGATGAGCATTTCATTCCAGCAATAGCCTTAAAACAAGCAGCAGTTCCAACTGCCACTGTGATGTATAGACACGGTGCAGGGCAGATGAGGGATTAATTAGGTCTGTCCCTGCACATTGCCAGGGGAGCACTTCTGTAGAGGTGATTGAAAACTGGAAAGAGTGGCATTAGTCTTCATTGTTGGTTAAAGGCAACAAAAATAAAGATGCAATTGAGTTGACAAAGCTTCCAGGTATGTGGCTGAGTCATTTGGAGGTGTCAAAATGATCAAACCATAATTAATTAGCTAAAGTGCTATATTTAATTCCTCAACTTTAATGAAGATTTCTGCAGCTGAAAACAAACAGCAACACCATTCGTTTCTGAAGGGAAGGAGCGGAGAGCACTGAGGGGATGATGCCAAAGTTTAACGGTGCCTTTATAATCAAACCCATGTTCTTAATCTTATTGTCATCTTCTGTAAAGACATAAAAACCCAGTGCTGTGTGCATTCATATTAGAACTGCAATTATGAGACCAGAAGTGACTGTGAAACCAAAGGTTTATTATTTTCAAGTAATAAAACAGAATATAGGGAAAAAAAATGCAAAACCAAAAAGCAAAAACCAGTATTTTCTAATATTGATCTCCGGGGTTGACATCGAAGAGACACAGAAGACCTCGGTGGCACGTAGTCTAAATCTGTGTCTCAGGAATTGAATGCAGCTTGTTCCAAAGAGAAGAAATTTGAGATTTATGAGTTAAGAATTGAAAGAGTAAAATGTGAGTTTTGATCCCAGTTCTGCCACAGTCTGTGAGACTGTGGATAACCCCAACCTTGGGATTTAGGCTGAGGGAAGATCTGGCTGAAACCCCCAGGCAGCATTTCCTGAGTAAGTATTTATTCACAACTGTAAGAGGTTTCTTTCTTTTTAGCTCTATCACCTTCCACCTCAATCCATAATGTGCCCTAATCGAGACCTGCAGAGACTGAACCTCAAACATTCCATGATATATGTCCCATGCCACCTCATAAGTGGACACCAAGAGCTCTGGAATAGACATTTTCCCATGCCATGCACATACAAAACCACACAAACAAATGTGCTGTTGCACCTGTGCACTTACTTCTCAAGCTGAAAGTCACTTTTTCCAAGATACTTATTGTTCACATGCAGGATTTATGCAGGAATGGCTCTTCTCAGGTGATAAGAGGGCTGGAGCATCTCTGATATCATCAGAGACAGACTGAGAGAGTTTGGACTGTTCAGTCTGGAGTAGAGAAGCTCCATGGAGTCCTTAGATCCCCTTCCAGTACCTAAAGGGGCTCCAAGAGAGCTGGAGAGGGACTCTGGACAAGGGCCTGGAGCGACAGGACAAGGGAGAACGACTTTAAACTGACATAGGGCAGGGTTAGACGGGACACTGGGAAGAAATTCTTGGCTGTGAGGGTGGTGGGGCCCTGGCACAGGTTGCCCAGAGAAGCTGATCTAGTGGAAGGTGTCCCTGCCCATGGCAGAGGGATTGGAACGAAGTAAGCTTTAAGGTCCCTTCCAACCCAACCTTTCTATGGTATGATGATGACTTTACATTGAAACACACCTTCTGTTTACCTCTTTTGTGAAACAGAGATCTTTCTTTGGTAATCCTGGAAATGTAGGTGGCAAGTTTTTCAAAATGATGCCTGGCTGTGTAATGGGCAAACATACAGCACCTTGAATGAACAGTTACCAGCAGCTTCCACAACACCTTTGACAGAATCAGAAATAAGAGCTGAAGAAGCTTTGATCCTGGTGCATATATAATAATAGCACAAATGGCTTTAATCAGTGAAAATCACCATCTAATGTGTCATCAGCATCTAATAATTTAATCATCAGTGTCTTAGGCATTAGACAGTATTTTGAAACGTCTCCTCTCCAACAATCCGTGGCTGGGATAAACCGTATGGTACAACATTGTGATGTTCAATGACTCATTCCTGCTGCTGGCATTCCCATCCTTGTATAAACCAGAGGGATGGGAAGATGCTTTCTCCCACGAAGGAATTACAGGATTAGCTGACAGTCAAGGTCTTAGTAGGAAGGCTGGTTAGTGCATTGTTTCATCTGCAATGCTAAATGCGAGCAGTGTTTCGCTCTTACCCAGCAGCTGTTACCTCTTCCATAAGCTGTTAAAACTCTCTCGTTATTCCACGCAGCCAGGCCAGGCCCATTTCCTGTGCAGTTGTCATGTCCTTAATATATTATGACATTACAAACTTTATTAGTATATTTGCAGTGCCTTTTTATTTTTTATTAGCTAATGGGCTGCTTGCGTACACCCTATTTGCTTAGTCTTTCAGAGCTCAGCCTATAAAATGGCCAAACGTGATCCCATCTGGAAGCCATTAAAGATCAATAGAGATGGAATCTGAAGAAGAAAGAATGGGGGAGAGGGTGGTGGGGGGAAGGAAAAATCTACTATCAAAACAATTGCGAACAAAAACCTGTCAGCTTCTGTTTTCAAATCCAGGTGTGATAAACCTCATCACACTTGCAACGTGACAAAAAGCACCATGGTCTTGTTAACATCAGGAACAACTAATCTAGTTGAAAGGAATCATAAATATGATTAAAGCCCATGATTTCCTGGATTCTTTGGGAAAATGGAAACCTTTCTAGCATCACTGTGTTCTTCTGAAGTGCTGGGCTCAGAGAAGGAGCTCAGAGGACCAACTGCTTCTGTGACAGAAATATGAGTTATGGTGACATGCCCCTCTACCACTTTCATGGCTATGTCAAAACATCTGCAGACATTAACATGACAGGATTGTGCCCAAAATGAAGGAATTTCATGGTGAAATGCAGGTTATGGCACCCAGACTTTTAAAACCCTGTATGGCCCCAAAGAAAATTAACTCTGCATCTTCAGTACTTAAATATTTTGTCAAATAAGTAGGTCTGCAAAGGTTTTGAAGTGTTCCTGCACTAGATGACGTGCTTGGCCCCGCAGGCGCCGCCAAGGCAGTCACCACACAGAAACGGAGAGAGGACTGGAGGTTTTGCATGAGGAAAGGGGATTGTGAACATGATTCTTCCACAGGCTCATCCCTGACCCAGAACAAAAATCAGCTTTGGGCACAGCATCCAGCCAGCGAGACACGCTCAGGGCTGGCACTTGCCTGTGGCGTGGGCACCGAGTGTTTCACCCATTGTGGTGAGGGCTGTGCTCGTTTTGGGCATGTCTCAATAGCTGCTGCCTGGGGACCTGAATCAGTAAAAACAGAGGCAACCACACTTACCTGGGCTGTGTGTGCTCCCCTCTGACTTCAGATGCCTCTAGCGCAGACGGCTGTGTCTGCTTTAATCACTTTACAGTCACAGAGAGAAGCAGACATTTCCAGGGCTTGACCCACCTGACCTGCTTTAGAAACGTGCCTCAGGATGAGACAAACTGTATCCTAGAAGGACCTTTTCCCCTTCTGTGTCTCTGAAGGCAATTCAGGTGCTTAGGTCAGGTGCAAAATGCCTGCTCTGGAGACAAGTGACACCCACCTAGGATCCCTGTGGTCAGTGGTTACAGCTATTCTAGAAAACTAAAGGCTGCTAAATTTGAGCCAATGGTCACCATCTACCTCTGACCACACCATCAAATTCCCTTCACTCTAAACAACTGTGGCTATTTCTAAAATACTTGCTAAGATGGTCTTTGCTTAAACCTTGTCCCTAACTGGGAGATCTTTGAGTCTGTGCAGGAGCACAGAAATTTGCCCAGAGTTTAAGACTCACCCCCTTGCAGAAGTACGTATTCTATGGAGTTTTCTCTCAGTGAGGGACTACAGAGAGGCTCGGAGTGACTCATTTCAGCCTTGAGAAGAGGAGGCTCTGGGGGAATCTTGTACATCTACACAGTAGGGGAGAATAAATCATAGAATCATGAAATCACAGAATGGTTTGGGTTGGGAGTGACCTCAAAGATCATCTAGTTCCAAATCAGACAGAGCTGGACTCTTCTCAAGGCTATCTGGTGAAATGGCAGGAGGCAATGGACATAAACTGAAACACAGAAAATTCTGCTTAAATGTTAGAACACCCTTTTTTTACTATCAGAATGACCAAGCATTGTAACAGGCTGCCTAGAGAGGTTGTGAAGTCTCCATCCTAGGAGATATTTAACACCCAGCTGGATGTAGTCCTGGGAAACTCCTTCTAGCTGATCCCTTGCTCTGAGAAGGAGAGTCATCCTAGATGATCTCCAGAAGTCCCTTTCCACCTCAAACTCTAATTTTGTGCTTTTCTTCTGGTGTAACAAATGGAATCCAACCCCATAATGCTGTCCTTGAGCTATTGTGCTAAAGGACTGTCATATCTGGAGGAGTTCAGCTTCACAGGAGATGTTGTTTTGGCCAAGCAGAATGTGCAAATAAGTTAATTAGATCAGTGTTCAAGGGATGTACCTGAAACACTGTTCCAGTCCCATCACCCAGGAGTACTTAAATACTTTTTACCAATGAAACAAATTTGATGGAAAATGCAGTCCAGGTGTCTCCATGGCATATTCACTAAGGTACCTTGTTAAAGCTGTTTACATCCCTCTTCTGACTTCAAGAGAGAGATCTGGACCTAGTAACACAACAACCTAAATGTATGTTGTAGAAAACAGAACATCCATGCCATCTCTAATTTTTAATAGAAGCTCTTGAGTTTCATTGAAAAATATTTAAAAAGAAATGTAAGCTTTTTAAAATTAGATACTTGGAGAAGAAAAAAAAGAAAAAAGCAAATTCAGCCTTATATTGACTTCATACAAGTCTTTTTCATTTTTTCCCCTCTTGATTAGATGGCAAAGCTGAAAAATCAGATTTAAGAGAGATGTACTCCTGAGTCCTAAATTTGTGCCTTGTCTGTTGTGATATAGTATGGACAAATTTGGTGTGACTGCTACTGCTAATCATATTCTTCCTCTTTTGACTGACAGTTCTGGGGACAGTTTTCAGCAGTGTTAGATCTACTTCTGGAAAAAACCAAACAACTCAAAGCAATACAATGCAGCTCATCTTCTTACTCATCTTTTCCTCCGGCTTCTGATGCATCCACAAGTTCTAAGGAAAATTTCACTCTCAGTAACTGAAAATCACCCTTCTAAACATTATGCAAAATAATAGTAATTATAATACAGCACTGATGATGATGATGATAACAATAAGAAGAGGAAAAAGAAGAAGAAGAAGAAGATGAAGAAGAAGAAGAAACTCAAAGATTTATACCTACAATTTGGTATTTAGAGGAAAAGGGTGTTTTCTGTTAGGCCATTGATTGTTAAAAAAAAAATCGAAAGAGAGGTCTAAATAACCACCCTGAATAACTCTTGAAGCTTTTAACTGAAGCTAAAGAAAACCCTTCTCTACACTGGACACAGAAGCTGTCTTAGACTTAAGACATTTTGAAGTGAACTAGAGAGAGAGAATGCAGTGTGCATTTAAAATAATAATATTCAAAAAATTCAAAGCTTGAACTTGATGATATTGGAGGTCTTTTTCAACTTTAATGTTTCTATGTTTCCACTGTATGATCTGTCCAGGAGTACGAGGGATTCAAAGAAGAGTGATGAGGCAGAATTACATTTAGCAATGGGAAAGAAAAGCAGGAGGTTCGTGGGACAGCACTTTGGTACCAAAGCAATGGCCACTGCAGGCAGAAAAAGCAGACCACTGTTAGATTTTGCAGGAGATTCCTTGACAGCTGAGGTCACCAAACTGCCCAGGTAAAAGGAAGCACCTGAGAATATTTGGGATTTGGCAGCACGAGGAGAAGGAACGTGCGGTTTAAAAATACTACCCCTCAATGGGAGAAAATGTGTTTCTATTAAGGGACCAGAACTGTGCTACGCCTGTTGGAATTTTTGCTTGTGCACAGGAATTTAGCTCCAGGTTCATGTCTGTCACTAAAATTGACAACTGCCTATGGCTCTCTACAATTGAAACGTAGATCTTAAATTTCACATCATTATCCAAATAAAATATATCTGCCAAGGGGGACTGGTATTACACAGTTACAGAACTGTGATACCAGTTGTCTGATTAACATATTGAGAGGAATATAAGAATTTCTCACCTATTTTCCAGAGGGAGACTGACTGGGGAGCTTGTGGTAAAGAGACTAATTGAACATCCTCCCTGTGCTAAGTACAGAGATGCCCAGAAATATGTCTTCTCTATGCAAGCAGGTTTTCCCTGTGCATATTCCATTTGCTTTTTAGGACAGTAAAGAGCAAAATCATTAAATTTTTTTTCCCCACCTCTTTTACTAAAAAAGATTTAGGCAAATTTTCATGTTAAAAAGTCTGTGAATTTTCATAGAAAGGTTTCTTATAACTGCATTAAATTGCAAAGAGATTGTGTCTTACACAGAGAAGTTGCTTTTGGAAAGAAAAAGTTCTTTTTCAGTGGATATCAATGAAGTGGAGATCAGAGAAAACCTGGCCAAGCTTCATTCAGACCCTGAAATATTAATAACTGAGACAGCTGTGAATTTACACATGACAAGCAAAGTCCAGTTCAGAACTGGATCCACATTTCCTGTGTGACTGAGGTCAGGATTTTGGATCAGTTCATCAAAGCAGCTGGTCATGGAGGATGCTCTGAACCAAACCTGCCTCTGAAGTTCTTTCAGGGTTTGTGTCTGAAATGCTCGTGACATACCAGAGAGATCCGCTTTCATCTCTTCTGTTTTGCCAGGATTTGAGAAATACAAAACTGGGTCTGAGGACCCAGACACAGAGCAGAGTGTTGCTGTAAGTCAGCTGAGTCACAGTAGGAGTTTCTGTGCACATTCTTAGCCCGTGACATACGTGAGCTCATGAGAATCATGTTACCTTCTAGTGAAATAAGTTTAAACTGGCACAAATTACCTGCACAATTGCCACAGATGAAAAACATGCCCACAGACTGTTGACACCAATAAGTTGATGTATCATCTCCTCTGTCTCACCCTGCAGCCAAATGGACCCATTCCAGGTTTATTCTACCTTGGACAGTGAATAGAATTTGACCCATACCCAGGCCTGTGCAGGTATAGCTCTTCTACTTGCAAGCTCCTAAAAAATAGAGGCTGCCACAAAAAGACTGCAGGTCAAAGGAAGGGATTATTTCCCACTCTTTGGCTCTCATGAATAGTCTGAATATTCTGCTTTCAGGCATCTGAACAGTCTACCCAATTCTGTACTTCTTTGTAGAAGAGAGAGATTGAAAACTGGAGAAAATCCAAGAACAACTAACACAGAGCTTCAACATGCAAAGATGTGTGAAAAGATGTGGAGGTCACTGTGTTTAGCTTGAGAACAGGAAGCTAAACAAGATTCTAATTGGTTTGCTTTCAACTACCTAAGGCAGAGTTTTTGAGAGATTAAGTCTTATTTTTTTTTCCTTGGAGGTGTTAGGAACCTCCTTATTGTAATTTGCTTTCTAATAGTCCTCAGGAACCTTCCACAATGGCTGTCACCTCTCAAAGATAAATCAAAATATCCTTGAAATTACCTTGTCCAGATAGTTCTGCACTCAAGGGCACACCCCATCAAGCCCTATGGACATGTGTATGTTCAACTTGTTTAAATGTTCCTTAACCTGATCCTCCTCCTCTGAAGGGGAGTCTTCCCTGCTTTGGAATTTCCCTCTGGTCTTGGGGCCCTGAAATTCGTGAAGGGCATCTGACTGGTAAATACAGATGAAGAAGGTATCAAGTACTTCATCTTTTTCTATGTCCTTTGTCAGCAGGTTCCCAATTCCATTCAAAAGTACCCTGACCTTCTCCCTGGTCTTGCTTTTGCTGCATATGTGATTGTAGGAGTTTTTCTTGTTGAACTTCCAATCACCTGGGAAGTTCAACTCCAGGGTTTGGTTTTTTTTTTACTGGCCTTGTCCCTGCATTTGGACATTGTCACTTGTCCCAGATTACCCCACCCTGCTTCCATCTCTTGCATTCCTTCTTTTGAGTTTTTTTTGAGCCTTTGATTTGAGTTTTGTTGGGACCTCCCTGTTTATCCGTGCAGTCCTTCTGTCACCTTTAGAATAGAATATTTTCAGTTGGAAGGGACCTGTAGTGATCATCTAGTCCACCTGCCTGACCACATCAGGGATGACCAAAAATTAAAGCATGTTAAAGGCACTGTCCAAATGCCTCTTAAACACTGACAGGGATGTGGCATCAGAAACCTCCCCAGGAAGCCTCTTGCAGTGTTTGGCCACCCTCTAGATAAAGAAATGTCCAGTCTAAGACTACCCTGGTGCAGCCTTGAACCATCCCCAGGTGTCCTATCACTGCATAGCAGGGAGAAAAGCTCAGACAAAAGAAAAAGCATGATACTGTACTGTGTCAGGCAGACTCAGTAATCCTTGGACAAAAAACATAGGAATGAAGTGGACAATCAGGAAACTAGTTTTGTTTTTGTGCATTGTTAAGACTAATATCAGTCCACCATGGCTCATTTGCACTGCCTGGTTCTTAGAGGGATGTTATAAATTGGATGTAGTTCAGAGAATACTCTAAAGTGGGATAATTAAGGGTCTCATTTTGTCTAATGGTCTGCAAAGAAGATTGCAAGAAGGTTTTCCTTTAGAATATTTGTTTCATAAATAAAATATAAGGTATTAAGTAAACCTTTTATGTAACTGAGACTTTTGATAGTAGATGCCAAAGTTAGTCAGGGAAAAACAAGAAGAGAACATCAATGCTTATCATGGCCAAGACACGACATAAACATCAAAAAGGTGGCAGGAGTGCTTCCATTTTTGGTATTTTCATATAAAGAAAGGCTGGCTTACCAAGGGATGTGTTTTAGCCAGAAATGGATAATTGGCTCAAAACAGATGTTAATAGGTAAAACTTTATCACCTGTTTTATACAGAAAATTAGATTCAACAATCAAATGTGTTTTTTTTCTTTTCTGGCTATAAAAATACGTGATTGCTTCCAGAGTCAGAACATTGCTTATTGAGGGGGTTTCATATTGTTTGCAGAGGAAAAACATTAGAAAATGAGTAGCCACAGGAAAATCTGCCATTAGAGAATCTCCAATAAAGAGCTACTCATGTCCTGCAGGAGGCTGTAGTTTCTCTGGGAAAAGGAATGTCTTTTAATATATACCAAAACAGAACCCATCACCATGTTTTCTGAGACCTTAAAAAGGTTTAAAATAAACACAGTTCTTAATTTCTAGTAGTTTCAGAAGCCCTAGACAGGCTTTTGGGTTCTAACTTGGTTGTCTTCCATAGACAGATTGGACTCCAGACATCTTCCACACTCACAAGATGATGTGAACATTGTGCAGGTTTGTGGGGAAAAAAAAAGGAGTTTGATAGTAAGGTGTATTCTGCACATTAATTCTAGAAAATACTCCTTTTATGGGTTCTGTTGGTCATTTGGGTCTCATTTTTAAGCCCTTATTAGAATAAAAAAAAGGACTACTGGGAAAAGAAAAAAAAAAAGGTGACGAGAGAAAATGTTCTGTTATGCTGAGCCCCTTTCCATTTAATTTAGTCTCAGAAAGAGACATTTCCAGTCACAGGCACAGCAAATACTGAGTCACTCTGAGATCTTGATTCACTGCCATTTATCTTCTGCACCAGAAGGAGACAACTGCGATTGGACACTTACAGTGTCAAAATGCTCAACAAATTATTCTGATCTTTTTAATCTCTTCAACAGCTTTTTTGGTCTTTCAACAGTTCATTCTATAGGGAAGAATCAGGAATTTTCCCATCTGTTGTAAAAGTAAATGTTTTGAACCTGCAAATAATTTCAGTCTTGGTGGAGACACAGAGATTGTGATGAGCTGTTAATGTGCCAGTATTTGACATCTCCTCCTGGTCTTAGGGTGCTTTATAGCAGATTTTTTTTTTTGGTTCTTATTCTTTAACTATGAAATGGAATCACTGAATATGGATTTGCAAATGACAATACAATTATATAGGTTTATACATCAGAGATTCATAGTGTAACAAACACCTGTAGCAGTTGAGGGTTGGAACTACGTGGTATTTAAGGGCTCTTCCAACCCAAACCATTCTGTGATTCTGTAATACAAATATCCATATCTTATAAAGGAAAAAAAGGCATCCTCTCAAATGGGAATTCTGTGCCACAGAATGCCCAGGGCAACAGCAGGCCAAGGCCAAAAAGTAAATCTGAGCTTAATCTCATCTATTTGTAGTTATCTCTAATGTAGGTCTGAATTCTGCATGTATGAGTGAAATGCCAGAGATTCTCGCTGTGCATAAAGGATTATGCACCTCTAACTCACGTGAAAATAAATAACTAAAATATATTTTGGGGTTGTTTTTCCCACTGTCCCACATCTTCTTGAGTATGTGAGGTGAGGACTAAAATATGCATCTCCTGATGCATGGAAGAGCCTCACAATATTCTGATCTGTGGATAAAATGGAAACTGAGAAATGCCAGAATCAATGTTTACTAGTATATAAAAAAGAAGCCCCTGGATGCTGTTATTATGGCACATCCCAGGAAAATAGGCAGCACCTCACTATCCTTTCTGGTATCCCATTAGAAGTTACTGAAGGATTATATGGCATTATGGCATGTACAGGTGAAAATTATTCCATACTTTAAAGTCGCACCATTTTTAGAAACAAGGATTATTTGTCTGAGGTATTTTAGACCTGGACAGGGAAAGATCAGGGTGGAGAAAAACTCCTTAGGAATGACATGAGTATTGTGCCACTCAGAGCAAATATCCTACAAATGATTCAGAGTGGAAATTCTATTTGGCAAACATTGATTTTTTATTTCCATCTTTTTATTTTATTTTTTTTTTTTAGTAACCAGGAGCAGCGTGTGAATGATGCTTTGCCCTATTTTCCTTCTGTAATCCAGGCTTTGAGAGTTGTCTCCCATTGAAATGCCAGGGGAAAAACATCCTACAACTCAGGATACTGAACTATATCACCTCTCACTTTAAAAAGAAAATTAATTTGCTGTTAGGAGCCAAACTGCTTATCCCAGCTAGAGGACACTTTCTCTTAGAAGTTTTTCCTCTAAGCCAGGTCCTCAGCTGGTATAAATCTGAGAAGTCTGTTTAAATTAATAGACTTATACAGATTTACATGATCCAACTGCTTGATTTCAGCTAAACTGCTCCTGTCAGAAGGCAGTTTTTGGTATAAGGTTATAAATCCTTGACCCACACTGAGGCAAGCAAAGAAAAATCTAAACTGATCATTTTTCTTTTTTTTTTTTCTTTTTTTTTTTTTTTTTAATTTTATGTAGCAGGAAGGAAAAAAAAGAATCAAATGGGATCTGCAATTAAATATATATAGTCCACAAGGAGGTTTACAAAAAGAAATGAGTGAGATGGATAGAAAGAGAAACAGAGCACATATTGAAACCCTGTGCCCTATTTGCTGAATGCAGCCTTTGTGAAGCCTGACAGATCAGAAGGAAACTGGAAGCTGCAGTGCTCTGTTTATCCAAAAATAAAATATTGCATAGGTCAAGCAAGCACAATGCAATTCTCCCTCCCTTTCACTGGATTTCAGCCTTGACCTGAAAAGCCAACTCTCTAATGTGCTGAAAGCCTTTCAGGTTCCCATTCCAGGCAGGGGCTGACAGCTTTCCTCAGCTATGCCAGGAATAAGATAGATTTACAAAAATTAATCAAGATCCAATTTAGCAAGAGCTTGAAAACACACATAACTCCTTTTACCTTCAAAACTAGGCACTCAATTATACAAGTTAATAAATTAGTGTGAATAAAAAAAACATCATCCCAAACGGAAAGAAATCCTGTGGGAGAAACTTTCTAGTTACATTATGCAGAAATGTACCCAAAATTAATTTGAATCAGTTTTATCCTCTCTCATCCCTTTTTATTCTTCCATAAAAATTGGTAAAACTACTCCTTCAGCAGTGGGGAAAAAAATTAAACTGAAGTTTAAAGCTTCTGACAATCAACACAGTCCTCACTTTTATCAAGACAGATATACATACACATACATATTTAGTGAAAGGGAGCAAATGCTGGAGCCAATCCTGGCCATTTTAAACTCATCACAAATTTCCAAGTAATTTATAACTTTCTGATAGCAAAAAAAAAATCATGTCTCAGGAAACCTTGCTGGGACCATCTCACTCATTTCTCTTAGGCGTGTTTACAGTTATCTTGCCAGAACATACGGTGATTCCTTCATTCTTGTCTGATCAAACTCAGTTTCAATCTGACCCTTGGAATAATAGGCTAATATCCCTTTCATTCAGGACTGTAAAATCCCTGATCCCTCAGCAAACTGGCAAGCAGGGAGGATGCTACTAACAGGTGAATCTCAAAAATTTCAGAACTTCCTTTGGGTAAATCTTCAAAAATACATGATTCATCTAAAAATTACTTGCAAACCCACCAGTGAGCTCAATAGTGCCAACAGAACTGTCAGTGCAGGGACTAAATGTGGAAAAGGGATATGGCTGACATTATCCCAACTATCCTAGTGGTTCTCTTGGATTTGAAAACTGGTCCATTGAGTTTCTCATGAGCTATGGCCTGGAGAAAAGGAAGCTCAGAGGGGACCTTTATCACTCTCTACAATTCCCTGAGAGGAGTTTGTAGTCAGGTGGGGATCGGACTCTTCTCCCAAGTTACAGGGGACAGGACAAGAGGAAGTGGCTTCAAGCTCCATGGGAGGTTTAGATCAGACATTTGGAAAAATTTCTTCACCAAAAGGTTTGTCAAACCTTGGAAGGGGCTGTCCAGGGAAGTGGTGTAGTCACCACCTCTGTAGGGATTTAAAAGATGTGCACATGTGACACCTGAGGATACGATTTAGTGGTGGGCTTGGCAGTGCTGGGTTAACACTTGGACCAGATTTTAAACACATTTCCAACGTAAACAATTCTATGAGTCTATAAATCTATGAAAGGCCCTGAGGTCCTTACTAGCTTGTTGTACTTGTGTATCTGCTGTTCTAATTTTGACATGAAACGAGTATGAAAAACATAAAGTACATGAAAATAACAAAGACAAATTGGTTGCATTTGTCTTACATTGTATTTTATTTAAGAATAAAGGCAAAAAAGGGAGGGCTGTTGGAAGTACTTTCTATAATTTGTTTGGTTTTCTTTAAAAATAAGTTATTTTTCCATTAGGTAAATCTTGAATATCCTCACACAGACTGAAAAAAATCCCAAAACTTAAACCTAAAATTTAAACTAAAGCAAAAGCCTAATAATGTCTTGGTGTTTTCAGTTTATTTACATGGGATTGCCCTTTTCTCTTTGGTAATGTGGGTGCAGTATCCAATGACTGCTATGGCTTTGAGGCATATTTGCACCTTCTTAATCTGCTGGTGTTTTACAGCAGATTATTGAAATGTAGAATCACAGAATTGCATGGTTTGGGTTGGAAGAGACCTTAAGTCCCATCTAGTTCCAAGCTCCTGCCATGGACAGGGACACCTTCCACTAGACCCAGTGGTCAACGCTGCAGTTGGAGTAAAGCTGGAGAGAAGCTGAGACTGAGCACAACAACTGGGACAGTGTGTGCTATGCCCGATTTCCCCACATTAGGCTTCTGGAGCAGGATTTAGGAGAGTCTACACCCATTTGTGATGGTCCTACACCCTTCCCTCCTCTCCATTTCTTACCTGTCATTTACTCTCCAGCAGCAGACACGGTGACAGCAGCACTGGTGAATAAGAGAAGACCTGCAGAAGCTACAAGCCTTTGAGGAAACTGAGAAACATCGGTCACAAAATTCAATGATACCTTTTTTCCTGGGAAAAGCAGTATGCTTTAACTTTTCCTGTCATTTTATTAAAGTCAAGGCAATCTGTTGACAAAAGAAAATAAGGCAAAGAAAATAGAGAAATAGTATTAAGAGCAAATCATTGCCAGGCATAGCTTCTTACGCTGTCACTGAATCCATATCTGTATCCATGCTATTAAATGCTGATACCTGGATCCAGAGGCAGTCACAGAGACACAGAACTCTTCCACTGGAAAGCAAACGAGGACAGAGAACTAACTCAGGACGATGGATGCAGTGTCCAAGGGGCCAGGTGTTTCCCAAAGTTACCACCGCTTTTTTCCAGAGAAAGCTACAGGTTTGGAGTTGCAGTTAAAAACTTGCTCAGTGATTGGAAAGAGTGAAAACTTTGTGAGTATTGGTGTTGGGCATGGGGAAAGCTGGGCTCAGGGTGCACAAACAGCCTTGCTCTCAGAATTTCCAAAGTCTATGTTGAGCAGTGAATCCCCAAACACACACCAGTATTCAAATACCTTCCTAAGGTCCAGTTGGACTCGATGATCTTAGAGGTGTTTTTCAACTCTAACAATTTTATGATTCTATAAGCACATTTCTGTAATCATTGCAAGAAGAAAAACAAAGACAAAATGAGAGAAACCTGGAGAACATAAACTCTCAGTTTATTTTCTCTCCAGAGTGTCTCAGCTGCAAATTTTCTGTTTCTTTGGACAGGAGCTGTCTGATGCCCTGTGTTCTTAGCTTTTAAAAACCATTAACAAATCCAGTGGTCAAACCACTCCTTTAAATGCTCAAATTAATTACCATAAAATATCAGGTTTACAGTTCTATGGGTGCGTGATCTTCCACAGATAAGATTTTTCTTCCTTGAGCTTGTGAATATGAAACTTGCACCCTGCAGCCGTGGAGAGCAGCCCAGGGGCAGCTCTGCAACGGGGCAAAAGCACCACCCTTTGTTCCACAGACATTTAAAGTGGGAATCTTTTGGTTCATATTTTTATCTCAAGGTAAGCAGACAGAGATTGCAAAGCAAAAAGGCAGAGCAAACAAAATTCTGTGAATGAATAAAATGAATATTTTATATTAAAATAATATTTTTAAAAAGGTTGAAATTTTGAGAATTCTAAGATCTCTCTAACATCTTCAATCACCTCAGAAATCAAAACTCAGGGATGTGCACCCATGCACAAAGGCTGGAAACTCTTTGGATCTGGTCCTGCTCCTAATGACGGGAGTCTCCCTCCTTTGACCGGCGCAGGATGGGGCCCTTTCATTATCTTCCAACCAGCCGATAATTAGCAACTTTCGTAACAATCCTGTCAGATGAGCAGCCTGAGGAAGGGAAAGGAATCTATTATGCGGCCAGAGCCTTCTGTCTGCCCGATCTTTTAAGCAGATTGAAGTGGGGCGGCCGTCGCGCACAAGCGCCCCAGGTAAAGCCGGCGCGGGGCTCCTGGGGGGTTATCAACCCGGCCAGGGCTTTCGGGCAGAGCAAAGCCTTCCGCCGGGAAAGGTCCTCCCAAGTGCTGGCACCGCATCTCCAGGATTATCCCCACCGCACCGACATATCATCTGGCTTTAAACTTCAGCGCCTCTGGCAAAGTATATACTCAAAATGCCGCTCCCTCCCCCGCCCGCTCCTCCCCATCCCTCCTTATCCTTTAGTCCCGTCTTTCCCCCTGTTCCCGAGCAGCCACGGGCTGCGGCCGGCACCGCTGCCAAGCACCGGGCTGGATTAGCTGCGAGCCAATAGCTGGGGGTCAGGATTAAGAGGCCAGCATGCACTTTAATACAAGCTGCCTATAATTAATGGCATTATTAATAGCTTGACTGAAAAATTCATTAAAAAATCCATTAAAAATAAATACCCTTTTACAAAAGGCATTGCCTTGGGTAAGAAAAACAGAAAAAAAGATAAAGGAAAATTGATTGGTGGTTTTCAGTTTGCAGAAAGACAGACCATAGTTCAAGCTGATTAAAATTGAACATTTTAGATTAAGCACCCTTGCCAAAATATTCTCTGTAGTTACTCAATATGAAAATATTATGAGATGTCACATTTTACATTTTTTATATGTGAAGGTTTCAGCATGAGGCACATCCACCACGTGCACATGCACTCAGATGTGCCCACGCTCAGACTTATAGGTAACTTCTTTCCCAAGATATTTTTTCTCCCTCAGGAGCATCAGGACTCCTCCTGCATCAGAGGTGAGCTGTAAGAGATTAACTCTGAAACTCGACTGCAGAGAGTGTTTTCAAATGCTGCAGAGCTCCCTGCCAGCACATATCTTCAACTCTCCCTTTCCAGACCTAATTGTTGCATCCAAAAAGAAAAAAAGAAAAAAAAAATAAAATGTATGCTCTTTTGTTTCAGATGTGTGTTTCTTTTCAGCTTTCACTTCCCAGTGCTCATCAGCTTTCTGAGTATGCAGACCAGGGAATTAAAAAAACAGCTAAAACTGATTCTCATATATACTAAGACCTCCTGATGCCTCCCTAGTAGTGCAAAAGTCAGTAAGAGTAAGCAAAAGGATAATTTATCCCCTTTTTACTCCCTTTTACACTGTCTGAGTGCTGTAGTGCAGACTCACACTTCGGACTTTAAACTTTGCTTCCAAATCCTCCTTCTTCAAAATGAATTTTACAAATTCATGGGCAAGATGACAAAATAACAATAATCCTGCATTATTTTTCTTACCTTCAGCATTTAAACTGGAAAACCTGTCAAAGCAGACTCTGATTTATGACTCACAGGTGAAGACCATGCTTGGACACCAACATGGGCCATTTCTAAACCACCAGCTTCTGTCTTATAACCCCCATGTTATTTCATAGAGTCATAGAATGGTTTGGGTTGGAAGGGACCTTAAAGATCTCCTTCCAACCTCCCTGCCTTGGGGGAGTTGCTCAAAGACCAGGTTGCTCAAAGCACCATCCAACCTGGCCTTGAACACTTCCAGGGATGGGGGATTTACTGTGTTTGAAAAAGCAGGATAATATGTGAAGGATTATACCAGACTTAGTGTCTAAATAGTGATTGACAGCCACCAAAAGCAGATGCTGGAGTGAAAGAGAAGCTCTGACAGAACAATCCCCTAATCCCCAAGAACCACAGCTTTGTTTAAAGTAGCCAAATCATCACGGATCCCCTTTCCCTCTCCCTAAACAGGAGTTGCTTAAGGATGTAAAACCCAGTTATGGCTTCTTCTGCCAGCTTTGCTGCTGCTCCCAGCATCCCTGCTCCTCTGTTGGCACCACCTCTGCCAGCCCATAACACAAAAAGTTCACTTTCCATCACTGTTACACTGAAGACACAGAGGGTGACTCATGACTTAGTGTCTCGCTTGCTGTTACCATCTATTGGGCATCCAGGGTGGAGTATCACTGAACTCTCTCACACTTCATCCCAGGAAAGCAGAAATATTACTCCTTGGCTCCACATTCCTTCTTGGCTCCTCGTGTTGCCAGCTGTTACGTTTAATGGCCATCAAACTGTTTGTGCCTCGGAATTAAAAGTCTCCTGGAGGCTATGTTAGATCCCGCCTTTCCTCTGGAGAAACGCAGCGATTCCATGCTCCGATCGCCCCTGCGCTGTCTAATGAGTATGGTAAAGTTGTTTTCGAGGCTGCAGCGGTGTTTTTTTGCCCTTAACTACATGTAACAAGCAGTAAAAATTTCACTCCAGGAC
The DNA here is from genome assembly GCF_036250125.1 of Pseudopipra pipra. Taxonomy (NCBI): domain Eukaryota; kingdom Metazoa; phylum Chordata; class Aves; order Passeriformes; family Pipridae; genus Pseudopipra; species Pseudopipra pipra. The sequence goes on from NC_087551.1 coordinate 112,890,472, forward strand.
TAAACTTTCCCAGAAGATATTGTAACAGATAAATGCTGCAAGATCCCATAACTGGGCTGGTATTTGTTGTTGAGTCACTCCGGTTCTTTGATCAGTGCTGTTATTTTACACCGTTAGAGAACAGCAGAAAACCTGACTCCCCTCAATTATATTTTTAAAATTAGGTGTTAAAATATTAGCTGAAACCTTTCAGAACTGGGTGCTCAGGACCTATGGACACAGAACTCACTCCAAGCAAAAAAAGTCACAAATTGGAATGCATCCCGTATTTTCAGATCTGCAGACTTGTCATCACAAGACTATTTCAAAAACTTTTCATTAAAAGAAAAAAAGGAAACCTACTGAATCTAAATGTTTGCTAGGAATGAATTTATTTATTTGAAAACCTTAGTTTTTTCAAAATCAAAAAAATGTCCATCAACTTTAAAACTACCAACATTAAGCTTTTCATGTCCAATTTTCAATTTTCACTTCGTAACTTCTGGTGAACTAAAACAGATTCTCTACTATTACTAATCTGTAATTTAGAATTTTCATCCTTGTTTTTAAGCACAGAATGTTTTGAACACCTACCTGTCATCATCTGCTATCATATTTGGGTTCCTTTAACATGTTGGTCTCAGGTCATACAGAATGTGAATTTAACCCAAGGACAAAATTTTCCTCTGCAATAAATCAGCACAAATCCTGTTCATTCCCAGTAGAAGGTGATCAAGTTGATTTTGGTTTGATAGTATAATCTAAGCAAATTATTTTTGTTCTTGGTGAGGTACAACTACCTCTAGTGGTAGAAATCAGCTACCTGCTAAAAGGCCTTTGTAATTTAAGGAAAAAAGGTGATATGGCACTTGGCAAAAGGATATTAGGAATAAATGCTTCCCTGTGAGGGTGGGGAGGGCCTGGCCCAGGTTGTCCAGAGAAGCTGTGGCTACCCCATCCTGGAAGTGTTCAAATCCAGGTTGGATGGGGCTTGGAGCAACCTGGGATAGTGGAAGGTGTCCCTGCCCAAGGCAGGAGGGTTGAAATGGGATGAGCTTTAAGGTCCCTTCCAGCTTAAACCATTCCATGATTCTATGACAGTGCTAATTTAAAGCTATATCTGTATATATACTGACATCAGTTAAAATTTCAGTTATTCTTCTGTCATAAAAAGGGGTACTGGACGTTTTCTAAACCAAGAGTTGCAGAGATGATCATCTCCCTAAAAACTACGCTTCAAAAATCACAAGCTCCTGTTAATTACCAGCATATGGAGCAGAGGGTTTCCACTGAGACATTCCTACACTGATTTACTCTCCTCTGTCATCCCAGCCCCTCTGTGCTCCCAGGTTCCAGTCACATTCAGAACTAGCTCTGGTACCTCTTTATGATATTGCAGATCTTCTGAATTTAGCCCATAATTCTTTCATTCATCCTGGTGACCTTATTTTACCAGACATTAGGAGTGGGACTCATTCAACTGAATGCAGATCATTTCAATTTATATTTCTGTACCAAATCAGCCACAGTAAGTCCTCTCCACAGTCAATATGGGAAAACATATTCCAGGACTTTTAATTTTCTCATCCTGAAATAGACATTTAAAATTTAAATTACCTTTTAAAGGTGGCTATTCCTAGCCATTAAATATAGTAAGATTTTAGAGTAATTAGCTCTGATCAGCTATATGTAATGTGGCATCTCAAAGTTAAACAAAATTAATTGAACCTCACCAAAAAAAAAAGTAATCTGTATTACAAAAACTATTCTGCAGCGTGATTTAATGGTAGATTGCATGGAGAAAAAATACATTGCATACATACCTTTAGACAGATATTTTTAGAAACTGTAACAAATTATTGACAGAAATTAAATGCTGTTGGAAAATTGGCACTGTATTTGCCTTGAGTTTTGGGTTGTGTGATGTGATATTAGGAGAGTAACACAGGTGCCTAAATATAGGCTACAAGTTCTGGTAGTGGTTCAGTAAAGCATCTGTAACAACTGCATATATGATGAGAGAGATCTGAGTATAAAAAACAGGTAGAACACCCTGACACAAAGGTGTTGATGCATTTAAATATCCTAATGCTGTTAGAAGCTATTTTAAAAAATGACTTTAACTCTGAAAGAAGTGAGATTCAGACAACAGAAACAAGCGGGCAGAATTCCAGGTTTGGGTAACTATCGTATCCAACATACCCCAGGCTGTGGGTGACTAAAGAGTGATCATCTCACAGAAGGTACCACTCAAATTAGTGTTTTTGGCAAAGGGATACAACACATAAGCAACCTAAGGTGAAGCATTTGCTTCATTGCTGTTATAACCCGAGGGCACAGTGCAATAAAGAGTGTGTAGCTGTGAAAAGTGTTGGATACCGGAAGAGATCGCTGCTGATAGTGAGGAGAGCAAATAAAATCCAAGTTTTAAGGAAGGATTTGAAAAGTTTTCAGGAGAGGTTACCTCTCATGGCTAATCTCTATTGCAACAGTTTGATCATGGCAGCCAGGAAATTTTTCTCAGGTCTATGTCCATAGTCTGAGGTTTTGAAATAACATCTTGGAATAAAAGGGAGAAATTTAATGTCTTCCTTTTTTTTTGACAAAGAAATGATTTGATAGGGATCTGTGAGCTCATACCAAGGGAAATGGGCCATGTTTTATCTGCAACAAAGAAGAAAAGCCAAATAAAAATTATACTTGTGGAGATTGTTGCCTACAAAGACTGCATAAGGTGAGACAGTGAAATGAAGCCAATGGGTGGAGCACCTGCTAGACTGAAATTTGGCTAAAGTTCTTTTCTTTGCATTTCTTTATCAGCCTGTTTCTGGCTAAGCCCCTCTCCAAGCAGAGTTCCCTCCAAACAAACTGGTGCTCATTTCTCTCCCGAATGCTCCAGAGAGGAAGCACAACCAGCAGAAAGAAGCTGGAGAAATGGCATTTGTTGCTAGTGAGGTCCATTCCAGGGGAAAGAGTCAAGCTGTGGGGCTCGGCTGCTTTTTCCAGGCCTACAGTAGCCCTTGACTGTTTCATAAAATAGCTTCATTCCATGCTGCTACAGAGAACATAACCTGAGAAAAGGATGTTCTTTGGTCCTTTATGCAGCAGAAATCACTGTCAGAAATTCTACAGCCTCTATAGCGGACAGGCCAGTAAAGGACTTGTCTCTTTTGACTATAAACTTTCATAAAATCTATTATTCACCCCTTGTTATCTCTGACCAAGGTCTACTGCATATGAACTAAGTAGGGGATTTCTAGATTGAATATTAGGAAAAATTCCTTCACTGGAGGGCTGATCAGGCATTGCAACAGACTGCCCAGGGAAGCAGTGGAAGCACCAAGCCTGGAAGTGTTCAAAAATATGTAGGTGTGTTTAGGGACATGGGTTACTGATGGACCTGATAGTGCTGGGTTAATGGGTGGATTTGGTGATCTTAGAGGTCTTTTCCAACCATGATGCTCCTGTGATTCTATAAATCACCCTAATCAACAAAGCATCAGAGTAGATTCCAGTCTGGCTGTTTCTCAGGTGATTTTTCTCAAGACTCAGTATTATCTCCCAAATAAATACTTTCACTGTTTTAAAGAAGAAATAAGAAATATATTGACTAATCTTAACACTAAATTTGACTCTGATAGGAACATTTCATTCCAGTCATCTCTTCTAGTTAGTATATATTTGAATACTAAAAATACTTCTTTTCTTTTTTCTTTTTTTTTATTTAATCTAGAAATCAAACTGCCCCTCCAAATTTACATTTTTTGTTGCTTTGAAAATATCAAAATAAAATATACCTTCACTGATATAATTACTGACTTACATGTCTATTAATAAATTGCATCACTGGACACTGAAATGAGCATTTTCAGGCTTCTGTTTGCCATAGAAAGTTCTGGTTACTGTGTGCTATCACTACTCACTGGAAGCTAGATGATGAGTTCAAAGTTTTAAGCAACTTTCCGCATATGTACCACTTTATAAAGATCTTTTTATCCCTTGTTATTCACTTCAGGCAGCAGTGATATGCACATTGCTTCCCTCATCATGAAAAACCATTCTCAAACTGAGGCATTAAATAATTTTTGAACTGGAAGCCAACTTTCTTCCCATTTCCTCCTTCAGTGAGTACATTTTGTGTCTTGCCCTCACCAGGACACACCTTAGTGTTTGAGAAACATCACACTAAACCCGAGTGCACATCAACTTCTTCTCCTGGAGGACTCCAAGCCTGGAGATTTAATGAGTAGGGTGGGGGCTCTCACAACGTTACCCACTGGCTAAATAATCCGCTCTCAGTTTGTGCACACGAATTTGATACTTTTCCAGCATCAGATAGAGTCTCAAAAGGATTTCTTTTATCTTTGGCCCTGTTCAAACAAGATGTCTGGGTGGTAATATTTCCGTTCTCTCTCAGCCCACAGAGCCTGAACAATAACACACTTCACACGGGCTCATGGAACTGAGATAAGTGTCATAACCGAGCCAAAATGCTGAAAATCACAGATATCAAGAGAAACATCGGTTCATTGAAACTTTTCCTTTGCCAATGCAATGAGTACAACTGGGATTGTACTGCCATAAGTCTCTACAAAACCATGTAGAGATTACAGAGAGGTTTTTCTTTCTGGCAAGAGGTTCTCAACTATTCTTATGATAATCAGTTTTATTTTCTCCAAGCAAGCTACTATTCCGAGGTACTGACAACATGGGTGATTGACTAACCCGAATTTTAAAATTCTGGAAGTTTAAAATTCCGGAAGTTTAAAATTCTCTTTAACCGGGAATTATTGCATATTATGGTTCTCCAATTAAACACTATTTCAACTCTTCAGCTTCATGTGCTATCCTAGTGCATCCCAAGCAAGCTTTCCTTCAGTTCCTAAATACTCATTGTTCAAGCCTTGACAGTTACTCTCTTCAAATATTTGCATACCATTATTATGCTTCTGTTAACCATCTATGAGCAAAGCTATATTTATTCTACCCTTGTACTCGTTCCTAGTAATACCACCCTTCCCAGCTTTGATCTCCTCCTTCTTCTTGAAATAATTCTTTCATGTTGTCAGCACCTTTTTATTTTGATGATGTCAACAACAAAAACTTATCCCAGGTGAAGTTACCAGAACTGATCCCAAGGTTCTGCCTTCCTGAACTGCGATATAACATGCTCCTGAATGCAAAACTTTAGGATTGTATCAGAGTCCCTTACCTTTATCAGTCTTCCAGCCCAAAACTACCCTGGTTTGCAAAACAGAGAACCTTCTGCAAAGGGCAGTTAAGTGAGACAAGGTTGCTCAGAGCTCGGACTAAATCCCTGAATCCTGAGCCCCTCATCTCTCAGCTGGTTTTCCTCCCTGTTGGGCTGTTCTCTATCTAGGTAGTGGCTCTGTGGAAATATGAAGTTTCTTTTTCCTTTCAGTACTTAAGAGGAGCTTACAAATAAGGTGGAGAGGGACTTCTTACACTGGTAGATAGTGACAGAAAAAGCAGAAATGATTCTAAACTAAAAGGAGAGATTTAGCTGAGATATTAAGAAGATAAATATTCCTAGGTATTAGGATGAAATTCTTCCCTCTGAGGGTGATGAGGCCCTGGCACAAGTTTCCCAGAGAAGCTGTGGCTGCCCCATCCCTGGAAGTGTTTGAATCCAGGTTGGGTGGGGCTTGGAGCAACCTGGGATAGTGGAAGGTGTCCCTGTTTATGGCAGGGGGATGAGAACTAGATGATCTTTAATGTCCCTTCCAACACAAATCATTCCATGATTCCATGACAACAAAAAAAGGAATGCAAGGCAAAAAAAAAAGGGCAAGACTGCTTAGAGAGGAAAGGATTCATTTAATCTGGTGGTGTTGGCAGAAATTCCCTTTGTGTTAGGACTTTAGCTAAAACTGGGAAATGAAAGTCATGACAAAGCCCTGTTCTTCTAGTACACAATATTGGTCATTAACAGGACACCTTTTCCCTTTGCAGCTTGGCCTTTGGAATTGAGGATTCCTATATGGTTACGGCACATTTGTGGCATTTCTAATTAGAACAACAGAAATTTAACTAAATGCAAATTATTTCCACAAGTAACAACATTTTTATTTTTCAGATGAATATTCCTCTCAGCTGTCTGCCCAACCACTTTGTAGTCTGCTCTCTTCAGGCCTCCATCAGCAACTGAGAGACATTAGTGTAGCTGCATGTGTGCTACTCTGTATGCAAAAGATATCTATGAGTATTAACTAAATTTGCAAGAGGAATTAGGATCAGTAATAAATGCTTTAGCAAAGAGGCTTTTGGGAATAAAAAATATATCTTCAGGCAAAATTCTCATAAACTAGACATCATCTTTGATTTACAGTTTATAGTATTTTCTTCCCTGCGTCCAATATTCCCAGCTTCAGTGCTCCTGTGCTGCTTGGTGTGATTGACTGTGTAGGGGAGGAGGGCAGTTCTGTAGGCTAAAGCTAAGTCAATGCAACCATGAACTTAGGAAAATAAAGAACATCTTAAACTTTATTTTATTCCAACCCGGTCACTGAGGCTGAAATCCATTGGATTCACTTACTGCTAAGGAGCTTCCAGGTCTTAACACACAAATACTGTGCTAACAATAACAGATTCAGTGGCAAAACCCAGTCATTTAGTTGAAAGAGCAAAATGTGGCCATGTTTACATTAAGGAGGCAAAGATGGATATTTCTGGGATGTTCCCTTCCCATTCCACATAAAACCAGCAGTTCATCTCAGGCTCAGTGGGAGTTCTACCTCAGGAACAATTTTGAGACCTCTCCTAAAGTTGTTGTCTACCTGCACTTCTATAGATTCACAATTCATGAAGCCAGAAGGGACCATTAGAATTCTCTTGCCTGACCTCCTGCATAATAAGTTGGTTATTAGGATCTCCTCTGTCCTTAAAGTCTTCAGATCTCACTGTCCCTTGTCTTTTAAAGAATTATCTCCATCAGGATTTTTTCCTTTTTCTTTTTTTTTTTCAGTTTTAAATGACCTTATATAATGGAGCTTCCACCAGTGACAGGTTGTTTAAAAGTTACTTTAAAACTCTTTTCCCCCCCTCTGATAGTCAACCTCTATGATCCTTTAATTAATTTAATTCCATTGCTTGTGGCAATGTCCACACCCTAAATAATTCTTCACCCTCTTTGGCACTTAAACCCTTCAAAGGGCTCTAGGCAATTTTTCAGCTTCTTTTTAGCAATTTCTTTGCTAAGTTACATTAGTTTGTCAAATCTATCCTTACAAGACAGTCCTCTCCAGCCTCTTCAGTAATGTCTTAGCCTTGCTCTTCACTGGAAGAGCTCCAAGTTCTCTTCCCACATGAATCCATCCAGCCCAAACAGAGGATAGGCAAAATCCCAAATTTGACAAGTCCATTAAAGCTGCCACTGACTTCACTTAAATTTAGAGCACGGCTTATAATCTGAGTGGTTCCTTTTGGTGACTGATACAGGGAAATGAGCAGTTCTGTAGCTGTAATGTTATCTCTGAGAAAACATTTTATTTGCTATGTCCTGACATAAGCACCTCATGGCTATTACGCAGACTACTTTTATCTCAAGTAATTTTCCTTCTTTTGCCTGTCTCACTTGCCACACAATCTTTGTGTGTGAATTATTTTTTTCTGGGTGGTTTACCTTGACCATTTCAAGTTGAATTTTATTTCCCATTTCTTGCCAGTGTATTCCCTGTGATTCCTCCATTATTCCTCTTTCCCCTAAAGGTGACTTCTCCATTCCTGGTATGGTCTCACTAAGATACATTTTGTGTCTCTCAGTTTTTAATGAAATGTCCTCATTTCAAAGAGATATCAACTGAATATATTTGGCAAATGCAATTATAACATGCTATTTACAATAGCCTTCTTCCAGAGCATTAATGAGAACTTCTAACTTTTATTTTGTTATGTGGTATAAGCAAGACGATCTCACTGGGACAGTTGTAGAGTCCTCCACATTATTCAGAGGAGCTCTAGTTTTCATTAACTTCTTGCTGGGGATTTTCATTACATTTTCAGTCCATACAATAGAGTTATTAGTCAAGGTAGTTTAAATTAATGTGTTGAACCAGATTTTGAGCATAACAATTTGCAATTACATGTGTTACACTAATACATAAAATACTCTTAAGTCCACATCAATGTCTTTCTATACTTTACCATCCATCCATGGTATACATATACCTGCATATAAAAATATATTATTTCCATCTTAGGAAATATAAATATGTGTTTATGTGTGTGTGTATGTGTGTGTGTGTGTGTGATGTTAAGCAGCTCTCTGTGTTTGAGTACATATACACAGAGTAAGACAGTAAGCACATCTGTAAAATAGCTCGTTGCCTAGAAAAAGTGTATAAAAAACTTCAACTTTAGTCACTCAGTGCAAAAATAAGATTAAAAATCAAGTTGGCAAAATCAAAACCGGTTAAAAGTTGCATAACTAGATTGTGGAGTTTATGTCCAAAAGAACTCCTAAAGCTAAAACCTTAACTAATAGAGAAAGGTTGAGGTAGTTACTGGATACAACACTGGGTACTCAAAGGTAAAATATTTGTTGTGAATAGACTTTTGTAAGGATAGAAAATTGCATCAGTCAGGGCTTAAACACCATCTCTGTAAAACTGAGGATATAGGAGAGACATATGACTGTCATGGTCAGCTCATCATGGAGGATCCAATTAAATTGCCTAAAAGTGTACAGATAATGTCATCCTTAATTCCCTGGGGTACCCAAGATATTTTTATGGGACTGGTAAATACAGGATCCATAGAAACCCTGTGCTTCTTCAGAGTGACATAGCCCCTGCAGCTGTGAGGATATACTTGATGTACTAGAATATTCTTCTCCAATGTTATTGCATCATTGTAAGTTAAGCTGGCTCTGGATGGCATTGGCAGAGGTTGCCCAGAGAAGCTGGGGCTGCCCCATCCCTGGAAGTGTTCAAGGCCGGGTTGGACGGGCCTTGGAGCAACCTGGGATAGTGGAGGGTGACCCTGCCCATGGCAGAGGAGTTGGACTAGATGATCTTTCAGGTCCCTCCCAACCCAAACCACTCTGTGATTCTAAGATATTATCACCTCTGATCCCTTTTATTAGTTTATTCAGACTGCTTTCCTTAGGAAAGAAATCTCCTCAATCAGTGTTTGAATTATAATAAACTTTATTTGGTTACCTACCTGCCTCTCTGTGCATTTCCTAATTATGCTTGCAAGATAGAAATCCGTAAAATCAGACTTGACTGTGGCTGCTTATCACTTGTGGGTTTTTTTGATGATACAAAGGAATTATTGTACAGGATTAACTAATTTGTCCAAAATCAAAGAAGCCTGTGCTGCATCTTGGAACAGCTTGCAGGTCAAAACTTATTTTCTCTCCCTGTGTGGACAGAGAGAAATTAAGTTAAGGGGAAGAAAAAAAGCATGGTAAAGCAGTAAAATTAAGTTGAAATCAAACTTTAACCCTTGATGCCTTTGAGTACTGAGCACTAGACAAGGACCATTCTCCAGGCCTGTACACAGCAGCATCCATGGCCAGTTCCACCTCCTAAGCAGGGCCCAGAAATTTTGGGGAACAGTTCTAGATGCCCAGGAGCCACTCTAAAGCTTTAACAGTAGACAAAAACTGTAGCACCTGACAAGGTTATGAAGTGTTTAATTCACCTTTGTAGCTTCTGGGTCTGGTCAGATATTTGCTTGGTTGTTCTTTCTTAAAGAACAATCTAATTCATGAAACAAAATTTGATTATGTATTTTATAAATGGAATTATAATGACTACAGATTCTCATTTTGTAGGAAAAAAGAAAAATAAATAAAAAGGGAAAAATTAAAAAAATACTATTGAAAGTGAAGTGTCAAAACACATTATTTTAACATTACTAGATTAAAAATTTTATTTCCCTGTTCTAAGCAATTTTACGTGTTAAAGTGGACTTTATTTCATATAAAATACCAGGAATTAATTTAGACACAAAATTTTTTGCATGTCTGATAAACTGATAGTTTGGATTTGATTTGACTGACTGATGGATTGATTTTTCTGTTGTGGTTTGTGAAAAAACAAAGGGAGATTGTCCTATAAAGAGACTGGATTTTGGGTCCCCCCCTCTTCCTCCTTTCTTGGAAATGGTTTTAAAACTCCATCACATGTTAAAAAAGCCAAAGGAACCCTAAAGGAAAACAGATATTATTTTAAAAGATTGGGGAAATCAAGGAGAAAGTTGTGAAGATGGGATTTTCAGAAGCACCTACATGAGTTGGGATCAGAATTCTCATGTAAAGTCATATGGTTTCATGTATCAAAATGGACCAAATTTACTCAACACACTGGTGAAATATTAGGAAGGCCCCTGTGTACATTTAGTTTTATATTTTCTTTAATCTATCATTTTTCTGACCTACTGTGTCCTAATGTTCCTTTCCATCAGCTTTGTCCTTATTCAGGAAAATTCCAGTTTATTAAATGTTTCTGCATAATCTGGTTGTCATCCACTGCAAACACATCACAGGCCACAGAACTCCATACACCTGACCTGGCATTTACTCCAGCCCACAGATTCTCAGTGCAACCCATAAAGGACATTTGGCATTGCTCTGCCTTGCCAAATTCACCTCAGGGTTAAGCTTCATATGTTCTCTTTTGCATCAGTTCCTTTAAAGATGGTACTTTCTTTAATGAGCTGTCAGAGCTAAGCATTTCTCTGCAGTTAAATGGTACTACACTTTCCTTGGATTTATTCATGCTAATAATTATGGAACACAACACTGTCCCCATCTGCAAGCTGGGAGTTAGTGGCAGGTACAGCGCACGGGAAGCTCGGAGTGTTGGAGCCATCGGGTCATCTTGAACAGGACCACTTGATACAGAGCACACAAAAGTGAGGATTTGTCACACCAGATTGAACCAATGACCCCCTCAAGTACCACTGGCAACATTCTGGTCCTGATCTTTAGGGAAAAGGCACAAAGATGTCCCACGTGTTGCCTGCCCATATTAGGTTTTAAGGTTCCTTTCATCCTTGCCCAAGGATCAGGGAAAGGATATAAAGAGAAGTTACTCTATATTCTTCCATTGTTACTTTTATTGTCTCACTGAGAATGAGACACAGTTTTCATGGAATCACGAAGAATCACAATTTTTTGAGTTGGAAGGGACCTTCAAGATCATCTTGTTCCAACCCCCTGCCATGACCAGGGACACTTTCCACTAGACCAGGTTGCTCAGAGCCCCATCCAACTTGGCCTTGAACATTTCCAGAGGTGAGGCATCCAAATACAAGCTTTTAATTGTCCATTGGAACTATTTCTTTCCACAAAAGGTACAGAAAAAAAATCCCTTAAAGTTACTTTTCAATACACAAGAAATTTCATAAAATATTCTGGTAATACCTTTCATAAGGATTTAAATATGATTGCTCCTACAAGTCAGCATTTTAAGAATAAAGTGGCTTTTGATATCAAGGTTTGTTTATATTTCAGGAAAAAAGAGAACCAGCTCTAATCACACTTTATCTGCTTTTCCTTTTTAAGCTGCTGTCTTTTGGGTAGAGAGATCATTTTTACAAAGTCTTTTTACAGTAGACCCACTAGGCATTATTAGAATCAAACTGATGATATTCCTCCTTAGGGCTAAAGAAATGGAGATAAGAGAAGTAAATACAATATTCAAGGTAATTTTTAATAAAACTGAAAAAGAAAAAAAGTCTTCAAATTTAGATGGTTCCCTCGATCCTGCGAATAAATGCAACAATTTGCCAACCAAACTAATTTTCCAAAGCAGAGGGGGTAGAACCAGTAGTTTTTTAATAGGATGAGTTTGCAGGTTTAACCACAAAGAAATAACCATTTCCCTTTCCTGCAGAAGTTAATATGAAAAGAGGGTGGATACCATGAAAAATTATGATTGCTTGAAGAATTTATTTTGAAACTGTTTCAGAGTGAAGACTAACTTTTTTGAGTAGATATTTTCTCAGTAAGTGTTTATTTTTCTCAGGAAAGAGGCTTGAATGATGCAAAGTATCCTTATTTTATTTTATTTATAAATTTTATTTTATTTTATGTAAAAATAGAGTTTTTTCTCTTTTTGTCCAACCTGGCACTACATAAAGATACAAATCTGTCCATGTATCTATCAAATACAAAACCAGTAATAATTCAATCTACTCAGTTGTTTTAATCCATAGATGTGGCAAAGTTCCTGACCTGCCTAATTATTGGCCAAGATGTAGGCCAAATCTTTGCTTACATATTCAGAAGGCTAAATAAAACCATAAGGCTTTGACCCCTCTGAAACTAACTGGGAAGAAATAAAAATTCTAATGGTTTCAGGACTGGATATGGATTAGTTTATTGAACTGTTTAATTTTAATAAATTTAAATTATTTTTTATTTTCAGTTTTTTCTTTTACCATAAATTGTTTTCAAAGTCAAAACTGAAAATGTCTTCTGACCAAAAAAACTTTTTTTTTGTGTAATAATGTCCTATTGGGCTATTTTTGTGCTTCCTGACATCCCTACTTTCCTATCTTTTTTTTTTTTTTTTTAATAAACTTGCTAAAATATTTTTTTTGAGTGAGAAAACCTGTGGATTCAAAAAACAGCCAACCCCTTCCAAAAATTTTGTTGAAAATTTTCAAAACCCTTCTGTTTATTCATTGCTCTGCTATGTTAATGCATTACTTCCCTGTAATCCTGGCACAGGGGTGTTTTTTCTCAGGATAGACACAAAGCCTGTGGGAATGTGCACGTGTTTGAGCTCCTGCAGCCTTTTAAGCTGCAAGTGGCACCATTAAACCCAACAAAACTGTTCACAGGCCTGTGCCACAGTGCCCACTGCTTCTAGCCTTTGTTCCCAGAGCTGATCCTACTGGTAGAAAAGGAAAACTTTGCTAATAACTTGACTTAAATGGGAGCCAGTGTCAAAGGGGACTCCTTCTCCCCTAAAGGCTGAGATGTACATGCCAGGTGAGGAGCCTGAGCTCACAGTTATAATTAATAATCAACTGTGAGAATGGAGCTGCCTCCTGAGGGCCATTCAACCTGCTCCCTCCTGTACCTGTGTCTTCCATGACTGTAGAGAACAACCAGCTCAGCCTGGATCATAGAATCATGGAATCCTTTGGGTTCAATGGGGCCTTAGAGAACATCTCCTTCCAAACCCCTGCCATGGGCAGGGACACCTTCCACTATCCCAGGTTGCTCCAAGCTCTGTCCAACCTGGCCTTGGACACTTCCAGGGATGGAGCAGCCACAGCTTTTTTGGGCAACCTGTGCCAGGGCCTCACCACCCTCAGAGAGAAGAATTTCTTCCTAATATCTAGGAATATTTATCATATTTAACTTCTGCCTAACTAATGTTGAAAGGATTAATCTCACATTATTTCTTTATTCTGGTCTGAGTCTGAGTCAGGCTTGGAGGTGCCAACCAAGATCTTTCACTGACACCCACAGGCTTTGCCTTTCATCTTTCCCCCACTGCCACCATTCAAACAAAAGATCAATACTCAAACCCTTTCTTTATTTCCCACTGTCAGTTTAGATGCAGCTTTCCCCTTATAAGAAGAGGAAATGCCAAAAGTGTCACAGTAAATGCAATTACCAGCGTCTGGTTAAAGTTTGGGGCTCGGGGTTTTTTTTTTGTTTGTTTGTTTTCCTCCTTGCCCAGCTCCCACACATAAGTGGGAGTTCATTCCAGTGAAAGCCTGACGTATTTAAAAATCCATGAGTGAGACGATCTTGTATAAAGAGATGATGTGACAATAAAGCAGAAGTTAAGTGACACCAAAGTCCCCTTGTCTCACAGGCACATGCACACCCGGAGTCCCATCTGCTGGCTCCCGATAACTCATTTGCACGGGGCACGACGAATGGCTCCGTTCGGAGCAGGCGGAATCAGCTGCAGCACACGTGCCTCTTGCTCTCTAATTCTTTATTGTTATTCCCTGAACTCCGGTGGCCCCAAGCAGCGGGAGACAGGGACACATGTAACAGCTCTCACCCTCTGGCCCAGATACCAACCCCTTTCTTTTTTTTTTTTTGTTAGGCTACAAACACTTCCCAGGACTCTCATTCAGTACGGCGGAGCCGTTCCGAGAATTCGGCTGACGCTCACATGGAGCTCGTTTTCTGTCCCTTTTAGCACTGCCCCTGCTCAGGAGGATAAAACACTTGCAGCCCATCCAGGCTTTCAATGAACAAACCTTCAGCAAAGCTTCACCAGGAAAAAAACACAACAAATAAAGGGAAACGTCTAGGAAATCCATCTCTGTATCACAGCGGCAGCAATCGGGAGCCAAGCAGGAATTTTTTCCCAAGTAACAAGGAGGTACTGCCCACACTTGGCTTATCTAGGCACTGATTTACATATATAACTCTCCGTGAAGAAGAGGTATCCGCTCTCTTTGACCTTAGTAAATCAAAAGCAGACAGGTCACAACTTTAACTTATTTCACTGGATACCAATCCACCGACACAGAGAACTGTATAAAACACATGCATAAAACATAACCCAGCTCTGGTCCCCACCATCTGACTTGGTTTAACCCCCTGGTTTTTGTATTTTAATGGTGCTGAATTTAGACCTGTCATTTCGGTTTCTTTTCGTGTCTGTTGAATATATTTGGCCAGAGTTTGTTCTCCACATTTCCAATAAGGTCAGTAAGTAACTCAGTGTTTACACAGATGTTTCACAGAGAAGAATCTGTCGTTAATATTTAAATTGCATAAGTGTGTCTGCCACAGAATGTGTGTATTTTTAGCTGCATAGGTACAGGTATATAGAGGCATACTGATCTACATATATATATATAAATAGAGAGAGAGAGAGAGAGAGATATTGATCTGCATATATATATATATAAAATACATACACATACATATATATACACAATATGAATATAAAGACACACAGGTGCACAGATTTGCCTATAATATTTGAGGTACTATATCAGATTTCAAGAACTATATATGCATATACCTACTCTATAGATATATGGAGGTACTTTGGAAAGCATCCTTCTCCTTATCACATAGGGTTGCTATTATTTATTATCAATCATCATATGGTGATAAGATATTGCTTCTGTTCAAATAGGTGTAAATATCTCTGAGCAGCTCCAGGCTTTTGATTTAACAGGGAAGAGAGATGATTTTGGTGACAGTGTTAAGGGTCTGCTTTTTTGTTTGCCTGAAGTCAAGTGAAGCCTTGCACCAAGCAAATTTAATTGTTTTTACAAATTATTTTGGAATAATTATTCATAATAATAATTATTATTCATAATAATAATAATTGTTGTTGTTATTATTAGCATCAGAACAGGCTTTTTGCTACAGCAGTGCCTTAAAGGTGAAGGAGCAGTGGTGTGACTGAATACATCATATGTTGCCTTTCCAATGTGATGGCTTTGGAAAGCCTGAAAGAAAAAAAAAATTGCAATTCTTTAACACAATTTGTTCAGGGTTTACCCCTTTATAGAATCATAGAATGTCCTGAGTAGGAAGGGAACCATAAAGATCATCACATCCAACTCTTAACCCTGCACAGGACAGCCCCAGCAATCTCTCTATGTGCCTGAGAGCATTCTCCAAATGCTTCCTGAGCTCTGTCAGCCTTGGTGCTGTGACCACTTTCCTGGGGAGCCTGTTCCAGTGCCCAACCACACTCTGGGAGAAGAACTTTTTTCTAATATTCAACCTAAGCCTCCCCTGACACAGCTTCAGCTGTTTCCTTGGTTCCCTATTTTGGGGTGACCCTGAAATCTCCAATCCCAAATAGCAGATATTTCAGAGAAATTGTGTCTAAAATGTGAGAGAAGTAGAGTCACCACACAGCCCTGTGAAATGCAATTAATTACCCCTAAACTTAATGGAATCAGAGGTTAAAATTAAATACTTTACCCTCATAATTTTTGCACAGAAATGTTCACCCCAGAATCACAGAATGGTTTGGGTTGGAAGGAACCTTAAAAATCATCTCACTCCAACTCCCCTACTATGGGCAGGGATGCTTCTAAAGACAAATATATCAGGGCTATGTCTGTGCTAGTGAGGATTTGGTTTACCTCTCATGGCTGGGTTGCCCTCATGCAAACCACTCTTAATCCTTCCTTTCTCACTCTTCCTCACTCCTCTCCCCAAAAAGCCTCCACATCTTGGTTATAGAGCCCCTGGCCCTTGCAATCCCACAGTGACCTGCATCAACACAGTCCTCAAAGGTTCATCACACCTCATGCTTCGAAGAGAAACTCGCTGCTAACAAACCGCTTGCAGTTACCAATTGAAGCAGTAGCCAATATCTCAACTGGGTTTTTATTAAATGTGCTAAACTGTTTCCTCCTTCAAACATCACAGAAAAGCTCTGTTCTCACTTTTATCCTGCTAGCTCAGAAGTGCAGAGGGAAGAAAAGGTTTACACTGGGGTGAGACATTTGCAGCATGAAGGTCTTTGGTCCAGCCCTTGCTCCCAGCATTGTTTCTGTTACATGAAATAGCTGTTTAATGCAAAATAAAGAATCCTTTGAACAGGGCCTGGAGCCCACACCCACCTCATGTGATAAACTCATGAGTCACGTTGCTTCTTGCTCTTGCCTTCCCAGGGAACAGTTCATCCTTCCCTGCAGTTTGAAACTCCTATCCTTCAGCACTGCCATGGAGCTTTAACAGACCCAGTAAGGGTGGATGATGCTGAATTGATCGCTGAGCTAAAACTGATGGTTGCCAAGGTGCACGTGGCCTCCTGACCTAATTCTGTTTGTGATTTGCAGGCAGGATGTGCTCCTCTCTACTGCTACATACACTGCCTGCCTGCAGAAAGACTGATTTCCCTAAGCTGAATCCAACCAGGAAAAAAAAACTGCGTGGGAGAGAGAAATGTAGCCTCTCCCAGAAAGGATGGATCTTCTGGCAGCTCTTAATGCTGTTTATTAAACATGCCACAGAATTAAGCATTCTCAAAGTCATGAAATAAAGGTTGTTCAGGTGAAAATTATAAATGAACCCTGGTTTAAAGGCAAGAGGAGTATATCTTTAATATTTAAAGGTCAGACACCACAAGGTAGACTAAATGGGAAAACTGTTAGGGAGGGGAAACAAACAGATGGGAAATAGCCTGTATCAATACACCACCAATGGGGACAATCATGATTATTTCAGCTTTTCGAGGACAAAATAAATAACCCAATCAATGAAAAGCTTCACTAACAGAGAAGTTGGTAAAACATGACTGCTGCCTACACAGAGGTAGGGAGAGAGCATAACCCTGCACATCTGACATGGCTACAAGGGTCCTCAGCACTCCTCCATCTTCAACTGAATTTCAGTTTTGATCCCTGTCTCATGGAAAATAGAACGGAAAGGGTGTAAAACAGGGAAAACAAATACAGCTATAAATAATAAAAGGATAAAAAATGGTTCACAAGTAGGGGAGGTAAATAAGACACTTGTATTGGTTTTGATTTTTGATGAAAGAGCTGAACTGAGACTTAATGGGTTTTAAAGGTAAAGCTGTTTAATTAACAAAAGAAAGCATTTTACATGTAATTAATCCATGGCATTTGGTGTCACATTCCATTACTGCAGCAAAATACCCAGCAATATGTAGGGATAAGTTGTGGATGCCCCATCCCTGGAAGTGTTCAAGAACAGGTTGGATGGGACTTGGAGCAACCTGGGAAAGCAGAAGGTGTCCCTGCCCGTGACAGGGGATGGAATGAGATGAGCTTTAAGGTCCCTTCTTACCCAAACCATTCCATGATTCTATAATTCTATGAAAAACTTCACTCACATAAGCACTGCTTGTGTCAAGTTGTACTTAAAGCAATCCCAACAGTTTGCAATTGGTTTCATTCACCAGTAAGTAGATTATTAGGATGAGTTCTTAATATTCACCTGAATTTCACAGTCCTTTTTTTCTTTTTTTTTTTTTTTTCCCTGTACCAGCAATATTAAAATTGTGCACATATCTTCTTTGGCTTTGGCTTACATGTTTTATTTAAAAAATGTCACTTATGTGTTGTTCAGTACGAAATTATCTCTTCCAAGTGCTGTGTGATGGTGTTCAAACCAGACCTTCTGTGGCATCTCCTTCATTACAGGCCCTTACAAACATGTTAGAGGATCAGCTCTGAGAAACAACATAGGTAGAGCTGATCCTGCCCTAGGGCTGGGGCATGGAAGAGGTGACCTTTTGAGGTCCCTTCCAGCCTTTGGAGTCTATGTTTCATTATTCTGATACAGCAAATTGCTGGGCCCCATTAAAATGATATAACACACATTTCTGGAGTTCCCAGGAGAGCTCATTAGAGTGAGGTGAGATTTTGGTTTAACCCTCTTTTTTTTTAATGTAGAAACCAACCAAAAAGTAACATGTAACCAACAAGACAGAAACACACAGATAAACAAATATCCCATATCTATGGGAATCAAACCACCTTAAAATCATTCACTTTGAGATCTCCTTCTGCAACATCTTACTCTAACTCCAGTTAGAATTTGGTCACTGGAGAAGATGAACCTGATGTTGAACAATGTGTGAGTTTCTAACTAAGATTAGAGTTTTACTTCTAGATTCTCTGTTTCAGCAGGATCCAATTCTGAAAACATGTTTTTTTCTTAGTCTAAGCTACCTGTTCAAGTGAGCCAAGCCAGGCTACCACACTCTGAGTAGATATTATACCTAGAATAACTGTGGCAAAATAATACAAGAGGTGATCTTTGAGCCTCCACAGAGAAGTGGGGAGAGCTGGGGTGACCATGGGGGCAGGAGAGTAAGTGGAGGGAGGGTGTGAGTCCACCACAAACTATGTAGGCTGGGGAAATTATCATTACTGAAGTTCTACTATAATTGCACATTTAGAAGGCAAAAACAGAAATGTTTTGTTATATTCACTGAGTGGTTTAAGTGTCGGCCGGAGGCAGAAATGAGCCTCTTTACTGTAAGAGCTGACTGAGTTTAGTTTGGAGTTTAAAGCTGATCATGTTTTATAAACTCGATTTTTTTTTTCCTAGACATGATAAAAACTGTAGAGAGCACATCTCCAGCACTGCTCTGTACAGGGACTAGTTGGATAAAGACACAGAGATTAGGGAATGTGGGTCAAAAACAGAGAAAACAGTCCTGACTGCTTGGAAGACTCATTGCTGCAGGCACTCACTGCTAAGAGGTTATAGGGGACAAATCATGAATTGATCATTTCTGGATTTGTCAGTTTGCAGCAAAATTTGTAGGGAAAGAGCAGTAACTCTTTGTGATTCAGAAAATAAAACTGTACGTGAACACTTAGAGTGGATAATGAAAAATTCAGGCACTGGAACAGGCTGTCCAGGGTGGAATCACCATCCCTGGAAGAGTACAAAAGACATGTGGATGTGGCACTTGGAAATAGAGATTACTGGTAGTTTTGGCAGTGCTGGGTTGATGGTTGGACTCAATGATCTTAGAGGTCTTTTCCAACCACAACAATTCTATGATTCTAAATATTCAAAAGTTGCTGCCTAATTTAAACCACCAGACATGTGTACACACACATGTAGATATTTGTTTTGTTTCTCAGACTAAACTCAGCTCAACTCACCATTACCAGGTTTAGGTGATGCTGATTTCACAGAATGATAGAATCACAGAATCAGCCGGGTTGGAAAGTTTGATTCATTCTCTTGCAGCTAATGAGACTGTTCATGATGTTAAACTTCTCACCAACAGGTAAGGTCCTATCTTCCAGCAGCCTCAGGCAGGGCTAATCAGTAATGAGATACCTATTTCCACCCCTCATTTTTATACATTTAAATGAGTACAGGTTTAAATTACAAAATCCAGAGTGGCTTTTCTCTCACCTGTTGGCAGTTATCCTTCCAGCCTTCAATCTTCCTTTTCTCATGCCCCATGTTTTAATTTTTCCCATTGTTCTATAATCTAAATGTGATATGATAGATGGACTACCTATAATTTTAATTTTAATATATATATATTTTAATATATATCTATAAGTTTAATTATAAATTAGAGGATTTCGCTGTCTGTTATTGCATGTCAACCACAGAATTCCAGGAGGCCACTGGAAGCTGCCAAATATCTAATCCCAAAGTTCTTCTTCATACAACCCTTTTACATCACAGGATCACTCTTGGATATCAAGCTTCAGCATGCCCTGGCCTCCCACCTCTTCCCAGAATTTCTGTTCTCTGCTCTGCAAAATCAGTCACTTCTTTGTTCAGCAACAGAGGGGACCCTGTACCCAGATAGTTTCAAACTGTAGGATATTGGATGACACATGGAGACTAAAAGTGAAAAATTATCCAGCCTAAAGTGGCTAAAATTTAACATTTCTAGCTAAGCTCTCAAACAAGACCCCAGAAGAACTAGGATCTGTTAGGCAAGATGGAGATCTTGGCTCTGAAATGACTGGACTCAAGCCCCAGGATCATTTATTTTTCTGAGACAGAGGAAGGACTCAGTTCATTTTCACTGTGCCTTCATTCCTTGTCCCACTGCCTGAGATGTGGCTACAAACCCAACTCTCAGCTGTCAGAGCCTCCTGAGTAGCTTTGACTTCACCCTTTGATTAAAGTCTTGCTTCCCTTGTGATAAATGTACCTGGTACTTGGTGGGAAGGGGATGAGAACATTTTGGGGAAAAATCTGGATTGCTTATGAATTTCTCTGTCACAATTATCTCCTACTAATTATATTCTCCCAATTTTAATACACTGAAGAGGACTACTTTAACTTTGGGAAGCAATCCCAAGTGATCCCAGCAGACCTGAAATCCTCAGCTTCATTACTAATCCTGCATGAGGCTCTTTTCTTCCAGCAACAACTGCAAGATCAGGCCCCTGACTAATGAAATTGCAAATTTAAAACGAGAAATGGAAGATAAGAGTTGAAGAGCATAAGCCAAAACAGAAGGATATTACATTCAGGTGAAATGTGAAGTGAAATAAGAGGCTGTTTGAGAAGAAAGAAGGACAAGGTGCTATCACAAATAGAGAAACTAAGGGAAGGGAAAAATAAGTCAAAGTGATGATGGGGAGAAACTAAACAAGGGGAAACCAGAAAGCTTTTCTCTGCTTCCAAATCCACTTCTTTTCATTTGTCAGAATGATTTCCATTGGTGTAAAGGTATGCAAGAGCCAAGCCTGGGAGATTCATTCCACCTCATTACAAGCACAATTAGACACCTCTGTCATATTACCTCAAATTTTCTAAAGTCATGGGCCATTCTTGGCAGAATTTATGCTATTCAGACCATACAATTAGAAATATATCATTTGAATAATGAAGAGTCAAACTTACCTTTTAAGCATCTCCCATCATTTTGGAATAAGAATTCATGAGCATTCTAATTTCTCTTTGCAATATTATTCAGAACCCATTTTTGTTTTCTTATCAAAGCTATTTAAAATCATGAACTTCACTGTGTGATAATTTGCTTTATAACACTTTTATTTCTCCTTTAAGGTTTTTATTATTAATGAGAATGCATTTTTTATAGCACAGAATACTGATATCTTTACTTATAGACAGTAGGAAAGTGTCATTTGATCATCTAATGACCTCTGGTGGATGAATCTAATTGACTCACAAACACAAAATGTTTCACTCTGGTTTTAACTTGTATTGATTGCATTACTACAGGGCTGTGCACAGACAGCTTCTCTGGGCTGCAGAAACATCCAGGCTTTAAAAATAATCCTATCCAAACCCAGGAAGAAATGTCCCATGTCTCAAAGAACCTCGAGAGCTAAAACCAATGAAAATCTCTAATAATAAATACTCATCAGGTCTAACTTTGTCCAATTTTCTTCCTGTGATCCTATGGGGAATGGTTTTAAACTGAAAGAGAGTAGGTTATGATTAGGTATTGGGAAGAAATTCTTCCCTGTGAGGGTGGGGAGGCCCTGGCAGAGATTGCCCAGAGAAGCTGTGGCTGCCCCATCCCTGGAAGCGTCCAAGACCATGTTGGATGGGGCTTGGAGCAACCTGGGCTAGTGGAAGGTGTCCCTGCCCATGGAAGGGAGTTGGAGCTGGATGATCTTTAAGGTCCCTTCCAAACTAAACCGTTCCATGATTCTGTGATCTCAAAGGTTCTTTTTCCTGTGCATTTGTTAGCAGATACCTGGGCAATGTGGTTGCTCCTCTTTTCCTCGCGTGCACACCTCTCAAGCTGTATTTTTACACCACACACTGCGTATCTCATCACCTCTCCACCTTTCCCTGAGAGAAACATTTTAAATACCTCTTTTCAAAATACAGAGTTAATTTCACGCAAATGAAGGGATGCTTTTCCTGCAAACTCTGGTTCTCTCTGGTTCCCTTGGAAGGAAAAAAATTACAAAGCAAAGGGAAAGGTAGTTCAGTGGTGTTAAATCGTTATGTGAAATGTTTTAGAAGCTGAGGTATATGGACAATCAGTGAAAAAGTTAATGAACAAGTCTTAACCTGCAGATCAGCATGCAGAGAAATCATAAAATAATGCAATCACAGAATTGGGTTGGAAGGGACCTTATAGATCATCTCATTCCAACTCCCTGCCATGGGCAGGGACACCTTTTGCTATCTCAGGTTGCTCCAAGCCCCATCCAACCTGACTTTGAACACTTCCAGGGATGGGAACTCCACAGCTTCTCTGGTTAATAAGACCCTGTTTATAAGCCAAGCACTTGGACTCAGGTTTTAGGAGCTAAACATTAGGAGAATTAAAGCTCTGATGGGGAGTGTCTTCAGGTCTCTTCACAAGATTTTTGATCTCTATTTTGGGGAACACACGATGTCATCTTCTTTAAAACAGTGCAAAACTAGAGGAAAACCAGTGCGGATTTACACCAGTGTAATGGGAAATATTTTCTGGACCATGGTTCTGTGGTTACATACAAGAGGGAGAGCAGGTTAACAGTATGTATTAGTTACACCATGGTATAATAAGGAAACTCGTGGAAGATATCCTTGCAAAACTGCATTATGGAATGCATGAGCACCTATCACTAATGAACAGAAAACAAAGTAATGGAAAAAAGAGCAAAGCAAGGAAAAATCCTTTCCAGTTACACTTTGTTTGCTAAACATTTGAGGAGACTGTAGAAGCTTTTTGATCCTCTCAGGTATTCCTAAGTATTCCTTAAAAGTAATGCTATAAAAACAGAACCATTAAAAAAAAAAAAAGGAAACAAAAAGAAAAATAAACAAAAAGCAAAACTCCGCTCCTGCTTTGCATTTACAGCAAGATTCTCTTATTTCATTCCGTCTGTCTGAGACTTCCTTTAAAGGGCTATAAAAATATATCACCTATTTTAATGTGGTTTTATTTTTAACTGCTAAAACATATCAAGTGGGACTGTACCCAGCTCCTCCAGCAGTTATGTTCAATTAATCCTTCTTCCCTTCTATGTTTCCACCAAACACGTGTTGCTACCTGAATGTGAGCTGGGCTTGCAAGGGAGGATTTCAGGGTACAGATGCTGTGTGCGTAACCTGGAGGGGTAACACCACAGATGGGTCTGAACAGCTTCCAGTGTCTTCTAGAGGGGTTCTTCACCTAATGCAGAGACTTTTTTATCAAGGACTCCGTATCCAAACCCCCTGTAGAATAACCAGAAGGGTGGGTGCCTGTTCTTCCAGCTCTTCTGTTAAAGGTCTCGGATGCGATTTCCACCTCACTTTAATCCCCAGTGTAAACCTCGAGTTATCAGATGGAACAGCAAAGGCAGTGGAGGTTTGTACTCTCCCTGTGCTGCACTCTCCCCTTATACTCTGAATTTTTTATAGTCATTCTATAAAATGAGCCTAATTCTGGCTATATCTGTCTCAAAATAGATGGACATCCTGCACAGAGCAAATCTTTCCCTTGTCTGAATGACTTGTCTCCCCCTCTCCTCTGTTCCTTGTTTTTATTCCTGCACGCAACCCTGGCACCAGCATAAGGCTCTCTTGGAGAGAAAACAAAATCCTTTAACAATTCCACCAACCTAGAAGCCTCACTGGGGAGGAAATGGGAAACCTCTTCCCCTCCACTCTTGCTACCAGCAGCTGAATCAATGGAGGTCATTATATTCCTTGCCCAAGAAGTCAAGGGGTCAGGAAAGAGCAGCTTTGTTGAGGAGTTGCTCCAGCCTGATATTATGGATTTGAACAATGAAAACAGAGCTGAATTGTGAGAACCCATGTGAGATTATTTAAGGCAAGATAAAGTCATTTTGATCATTGCTATTGCAAGTGGGCTTTGGATCATGAAGGGCTTCCCTTTAGTTAGAGCTCTGGATAGGATTAGGGTGCTGTTCAGGGTAGGAGGAAGGAGCAGAAGACATGCTGAGACAGAGCTGCCTCAGCTCTAGGCAATGAAAATTTATCTCCAAGGGAGTAGATAGATCACCAGGTAACACTGTTTGGATTCCTCAAGCAGTCTCCTCACACCAAAGGACCAGATTGATGTGATAAAGCGACTTTAGATAAGATTTTTACCAACTCCAGGAAACTTCTGACTTGTCATGGGGAAATGGTGATGCCTTCAGTCAGGGCAGCGACTCTTGGGGCATTGGGAGAGTCAGCTGGTGTTTCCTTTTGTTCATTTAATCATCTGCCTTGTTTTCCCAGGCTGAGACACCAGCTACTCCTGCAGCACAGGACCTGCTCCTCTCAGAGGTTCACCTCTGACCTGGTACCACTCCTGGACAACTGAATTACTTGGATTGAGTTGTCCAGTATTGAGTCATCCAGTTTTTCTCTCCTTCCTTCTTTCCTTCCTTCCTTGCTTCCTCCCTCCTTCCCTCCCTCCCTCCCTTCCTTATCTTCCCTTCTTTCCCTTCCTCCTTCCCTTCCCTTCCTTCCCTTCTCCTTTTAATCTTTGGTTTAAATTAAAACCAACTTAAATTCCAAGCCAGAAAAATAATTTCTAGTAAAAGGGAGATGTTTCCCCCCCCCTTTCTTTTTAGAAGCCTCAGCTCTGGACATTTAGTAAATTTTTTGGGTCTCACCAATTGCAGCTGGAGAGGTGAGCATGTTGGAAACAATCTCCTCAGGAATAGCTCCAGTTTGAGCCATTGGCATTTTCAAATAAGAATAAAAACGAAAAACATTTCCTCAATAATTCCAAACCTCCCCTCATCAGGATTCCTTTGACTTGCTTCCAAAGTTGGTGGGAAGTTACATGATCTAATGACAAAATATTTGAGCTTACTGATGCTTGAGTTTTTCTCTTCATCTGGAAAACAAGTGAATGTGCTTTCATAACTCTTTTTTGTGGAGGATGTAGAGGAAGGCACACCTGGATTCATCTCACATTTCTTTCAGTACCAAACAACAGTGACCATCACCATGGAGTCCATGTTGGTGGCTCTTATCTCTTTCCACTTACCACCTTTTGAGTTATTACATTTCCCTTTAATATGTCCCACGAAGATGTCCAGAATGAAGTTATCTGTCCAAACCCAGGACAGCAGGAAGCATGCACCTTCTTCCTCAGACACAGAGCAGCTTGTCCTGAGCAGAACTTGGGTGTGTGACCACAACCTGTGGCAGAGGACAGGCAAGGCATGGAGGAGCACACTCTGCTTTCAGTTTTGGCCGTGGCAGGTCTGGTCATATGTCAAATTCCTGTGTCAACATGAGCCCAAAAAGTTTGAAGAGATCTAAGACATTTTCTACACGACTTGGAGGAAGTTGCCCTGATTTCATTAAAGTGGTGATAAACTCATGGGGGGAAAAACAAATTGTGATGGAGTTGATTGTTGGTATCTTACCAATATTCAGTTTTCTAAAAGGGGATTGTAAATTGGTTACAAGTACCTAAAATTATTTTGAAGCTCTGGACAATTTTTTTTTTCCTGTGAGATATTCAAGCACCCAAAATTGGAATTTAGGCACTGAGGTACTTCTGAAAATCCCAATAGATCTCTGATTTGTGTCTTTAGGCATCTCATTACTTTTAAAAATGTTGTCCCTGGTGCCAGGGAGAATTGGATCTTTTACATATCAGGCTCTGGTGCACAAAATGTGCAAAAGTTAGAGGAATTTCGTTGTATTGAAGGGATAAAAGCATAAAAGTTGAAAGATATCAGCTGTCAATTTAATCTCAATCACAAAACAACACCACAGTCATCCGTTTTTTGTTTCTTTGTTTTACTTTCTAAAATTCCTGTAATTATATGCAAGTGCCTATTACGCTGGAAATTGGTTCTCTTAGACAAAGAATCTGATTTTTTTTTTTAACTGTACCAAATATGCAATTGAAAAAAAAGTGAGCAGTTGGAGTGTGGAGAAAAATGAGGCTACATCTGTAGGATTTTGTTCTGCTTTTAGTATCAAATCACCAAACCCATTACATTATTTATCCTACAGGCTTGTGCTGCAAACACTGAATACAATTCATACCCTAGGAAAAGAAATGTGTGCTTTTTAATTGCCCCTGATTTGAACAACCATTAATTTCATTAGTCCCTCATTTTTTTAATTTTTTCTTTTTTATTTAATATGGGAAAGTAAACCAGTTTATTTTAAAACATGGCTATAAACCACTGATTTTTTAAAATCCTAAAAACTGTGCAGTGCACTATACATATGCCTATGCATATGCAAATACCCACCCACACATAAACCAAAACTGTATAATTTATATTAGAAACATCAATGTGCACAAACAGAAAAATATTTTCTTCCCTATCACTGTAGCATCCAAATCTTTAAAAATCGGAGTTTGCATGAATCAAGGGCTTTCGAAAAAATAACTCCCAGTGAAGTCATACTTCTGTCCTGTGTTTGAAACCTCTTGGGTTTGTCATAGGCTATAATTCAAACTACTGAGTTGTAAAATTAATCTTCTTCTTGCAGTGATTTTTATTTGTTTTAGTGCTGCTTTATTTCGCCTACTGAGAAACTCTGAGCAGGAGGGGGATAAGTTTCATGTGCATTTGTGGGATGTAAGGGGGAGACTTATTTTAAGCAGATCATGCATTTCTTTCCCATTAACTCCAAGTTCCATTTCACAGGAAAATTTCCTCATTTCTATAATATTATTGTACCATATTCAGAACCCTTAAACCCTGTATTTAGGAGCAAACTGTCAAGGCAGGAAATATCTTCTTTAATTTTCGGATGGCTTTGTGTGTGTTATCAGTGTGTGAGGATGCTGGGCTGTGCCCCTATGGTTACATCTCCTCCGTGTTATCTACAAGTAAACTTTAACCTGTGTATATTTTGGAAAGGCACATGTATTCCCAGGCAGGCACACTGAAAGAGAGGGAGAAAACTCACTGGTGATGGCTGGGAATGATGACAACTGAATTATTTAGCTGATCTCAGCCACTTCAGGGTCTGATCCTACACAAAGCAGCTTGGCCCTTGCTGTCAGCAGAGCCTAAGTTAAGTGTTGTCCCAAAAACTGCTCATTTCAGCTTTTCCCATGGTGTTGGAACACTTCAGAATTTCCCTCCTTTGCAGAAGATTCTCCTCATTTGAGATTCCCCATTTGAGTTTAATTTGAGATCCTCATTTGAGATTCCCTGTAGCCAAAACATTAGATGCCAATGGTGTCTGTCAGATTTATAGAATTCCTGTTGAGGAGTTGCTCCAGCCTGATATTATGAATTTGAACAATGAAAACAGAGCTGAATTGTGAGAACCCATGTGAGATTATTTAAGGCAAGATAAAGCATTTTGTAGTAAGCAAAAAAAAAAAAAAAACCAAAACCCAACAACAACAACAGGTGGAGTCTTTTGGATATTTTACCCTGATTTCATCTCACTCAGATAATCCAACCCTCTCAAGATGTTTATTTTGTTTTCACACAGCAGTGCATTTGTCCAGGATTTTAGGTAATGTGGAAGTTATTGGTGGGGTAAAAATAGCTTGTCCAGAGATGTGAGCTTTGTCCTTTGTCCTCTCAAGGAGTTAAATCTGGGGGGCGGAGGGGGGGTGGTTTTGGAAAAGGAGAGGGAGAGGAAAAGAAAAAAATAAAAGGTTAGTGTTTTCTGTCCATTAAAGAGAGCATTCTGCTCTGAAACCGAATTGGTCATGCATTCTTCCCGTGTTTCCTGGCAGAGAGGAGACTGACTGCAGCACCTGCCTTCCCGCTCCGTCCGCTCCCTCCCCGCTGGATCTGTCACTTATTACCCCCCTCGCTCACGGGACCGAGGGAGCTTTGAGACGCCGATTTTCCTTAGTTAGCTCCATATGAAATTCCTCCTGGAGCATAGCTGGAAGTTGTTGGTCTTTTTTTTTTTTCTTTTCCTTTTTCTTTCTTTTTTTTCCCTACTTTTTTTTTTCTTCCTCTTTTTTTTTTTTCTTCTTCTTCTTTCTTTTTTTTTGTTTTTTTTCAGGACCAAACTGCTCGTGCTGAGTGGAGGGTCTGGATACCAGGCAATTTCGATGAGGGTGAATGGACAATGATCTGTTTTATTCTTATCCCTCACATTTTCCCTCCAGCAAATGCCATCAAAAATCGTAAAAAGAGTCTTCTCCTGTTGCTGAAGAGCTACTTTCACACTTTTTTTTTTTTTTTAAATCCATTAAAAAATTCTCCTCACTAGTTTCCGTTTAACATTTTGGATTACCCAGTTTTCATGCTTCTTTCTCATATTTATCTCCAGTTCTTTATGTCTCAGCTCAGTCATTGCATCTAGGCAGGGAAAGGTTCACCAAACAATCCAGTTTCTCACACAGGAAAAGACAATTCCACCAAAAATTATATTTCTCTAATTTGGTCCCAAATTTAGGGACAAAAAAAAAACAACAGGTGGTTAATACCAAAAATTTCTGAAAAACCTCACCTTTTCATTAACTCAGTGACAGAATTATTTTTAAAAAGCCAAATTATTTTCTACAAAACAGATGAAGAAAGAGTTTCCACCTCAAAATGGAAGTGTTTCTTTTTCTGTTAATTTCCTTACTGAATTTTTTCAAACTGAAAAAGGTAGTTCCTAAAATAATTTCTAGAAAAGATTCTTTTATTTATAACCCCTTGAGGTTGCTTTGTTTTGTTTTCTTTCGGTGTCATGTAGAAGTGTCCACTTTCTTGGGATCAAATCCATCTCCCAAGCACCTGTGAATGGTCCGGGGCCATCTAGGAGAAAGATGAAAGGTTTCAGGTGGCAGCAGGGTCCCATTTTTCCCATGTCACTACTCATATCTAAGACAGTTTTTGGGGAAGCAGGATGTAAAATCTACAGGTGACGTGAGTTAAGAGATGTGGATTGACATGGTTGCAATCCACCAACAAAACAAGTCTGCTCTGACCATGTCTCAGTTCCTACTCCTGCTAAAGTCACTCACCCTTTCTCTGCCCCAGATTCTGCTCATGGCAAGAGGAAGAGATAATGAACAGAGAGGCAGGTGAGATTATGCATCTTTAAGGACCACTTGTGGAAAAAAAAAACACATTTCATTTTCAACCTCTGAAGGATGAAAATTATTTTAATTTCAATGGTCTTGTAAAACTGAAAGGAGAGAAACCTCTTCACATTAGTTTTGATGGCACATTTTTATTTTGCTTTTTCTAGAAACAAAGGACATTTTGACCTGTTTAAAATACAATTCATTTTCTTAAGTATGTCAGAAACTCAACTTGTTTTTTCTTTATGACTGAAAGAAGTGGTTATGGAAAGTGCAGTAAAATAAGATTGCACTTTGGAGAGCAATGAATCTGTATTCCTAATAAAATATATGTGAGAAGACAAATTTATGTCATTCTTATGATTTGTGTGACCTAACAAAATGCTTTGGACACTGTTGGCTGAAGAGGACTGGAGGAATATCACATGGTGTCTCATTGGAAAAGAGCTGAAGGCTTTCAACTGTTTGTTTGCTGGGAGAAACAGGGGAACTGAAAGCTGACTGCAGGTGGATCCCATTAACCCTGGAATAACACATGTCAACAAGTTGCAATTTTGGGAATTTTTAAATATCTACCTGGTGTCTCAACCGCATTTTTCCACTCTGCTTTGAATACATGTGCTGTGGATTTGTCTCCTGAGCAGTGTAAAGAGATAAGGAGATGGATTCATTCTATATCCAGGTGTCACATTCTCTTCCACCACAAAATTCCCGAGTCTCTGGCAGGCTCATATTGAGTGAAAAAAAAAACAAAACACAAAAAACACTTAAAACATTAATTAAGGTGACTTAAGAAGAAAACATGTTTGCATTGTCCTCTGTCATATCCATCTTCAGGGGTCACCTGTGGCCTTTTATCTGTATGTATTTCCGTGGTTGATTTTTTCCCAATAAAACAGTGCGTGCACACACCCCACCAACCCCACCAATGTCACTGAATTTTTGTGTGCTCGAGGGGCACTTTCCCTGATGAGATCCAGTTGTGTCCATTTTGGTGCTGCCAAGCCCTTGGCAATCTCTTTAGATTAATGAAAGGTGCTCCTTGTAACCAAATCCTCTTTCCTGGGGGTAAGCCATTCTCCACCTTCAGAACCATCTCCAGGAACACGCGAGGCTGAAAGATAGACGGTTCTTAAATATTTTCATCCTGCTCAGATTGATATCTCTGAACAGATGTTAATTATAAGGAAAGCAATAGTTGAAATGCAGATGGTATAGAAAATGTCTGTGTAGATTCAATCTGTGTTGCTTTTTATAATACCCAACACTGTTTCCATTCAAACACTGGGTCTGTAGGAATACACTGCAAGGTTTTAAACAGAACACCCCTACCCCCTTGTGGCATAATGGCATTTCTGGAA
This sequence comes from Pseudopipra pipra, assembly GCF_036250125.1. Lineage (NCBI taxonomy): Eukaryota > Metazoa > Chordata > Aves > Passeriformes > Pipridae > Pseudopipra > Pseudopipra pipra. The sequence continues at coordinate 112,921,127 of NC_087551.1, forward strand.
TGGAAATAAACCTGTATAAAAATTGCTTCTTCTGGTTATCAAAAACACCTTAATCAGGTGATGAAGCAACCCGGGAGAGCTGTTCCCTTCCCTGCTTACACTGAGCTCTCCAGGGCTCAGCCCAGCTATTCATGCATCCTACAGTGGGAACTCAAACCTTTGCTAAAGAAATCAAAGAAGCCCAAAGCTGAAAACTCTTCTTCTTTTCTTTTTTTTTTTTTTTGCTTATGTCTCCTCATTTATTTTCCTTTCTGTTGAGCTTTAAATGTCAGTCCTTGCTGCTGAACTGGCTCAGCTCTTGCTCATGTATTTTTCGGAGGGTTACGGTGCATTTTGTTTCCAGGGTATGGCATGAGGTGGAAGGTTGGTTCAAGACGAATTCAGATGGGTGATATTTTCACACACAGCAAGGTCACAGTGAGCAATAAAAGTCATCTCAAACAGATTTCAGCACAGATGCCCAAGCTGGTCAGATCAGAGCACTCCTCCCTCATGCAATGGCAGAGTCACTTTATCTGCTGGGAAGTGAAGCAGGACTGTTACTCCAGTAATAGTTACATTAATAGGATAAACATTATGGAGTAGAGAGTCTATTAAACATGAACACCTATCTCAAATTTGATCAAAAATTTTCATTCTCTTGACTATATTAAATAAACTCATGGAGGGAATGGTTTTTAGAGCTTAAACCCAGATAGAGTTATTTTTCTTTTGTCCGCACAAATAGTTTGAAACGTCCATTGTCAAGGCTGAACTTTCAATAGTGACAACTACTGTAGGACACCTTCCTGCCTTGTTTTTGATTTTAAAGAGGTCAATTTTCAGTTTTAGATCAATGTAAATCCATATTTAGTCAGATACAGGGGAAACTGTGGATGGGTCCTTTGAACTTCTGGATATGATCACTCAAAACTCTCTAACTCAGAACATTCAGATGCTCTGCTACAATATTTCTATATCAAAGAATTTGTAGCTTGTGCCTTAAAAAAAAAAAAGTAATCATCACCTAATATGTATGTGATAATAATGAAAATCTGGAATTAATCTTAGCAGCTCTGATTCCTTTCCAGATTTTGAGGTACATATGAGTTTGGTGTCTTCCAAAACCTTCCTGTCCAAAGCATCATAAAAGCTCAGTCATGTTTTATACAAGAGTAAGTTGTTTAGCTTTTTCACTTGCAAATAAAAGATTGAGGGTATCATTTTTGCCCAGTTTTATTTCCTTAAACTCAATGCAATGAATGGTTAAAGGGAATAGCCTAAAGTCAGGCTTTGCTAGTCTTTAAATCCTCATGAAGCAGCAGCATGCAACGCAAACCCAGTTTTTTAATCCATTTTCAGAAAGAGAAAAGTGTTAATTTCATGCAATAATTTATTTGGATCTGGTTAATGTGTCCCTGTTCAAAGCATTGCACTTCACTGTTACACAGCTGCTTCAGAGGTGACTAAATTGCATTGATAGATGACTTGATATTTTAATAGATTAGCTTAAAAAGCTTTCCATTTCTTTTAGCATGAAAGATGAGAAGGTAAAGTGGCAGATTCTTCTCTGCTGCTTATTGAGGAAGCTGGTTCAGTGACAAGGATGTAGGTGAACCAAATATTTCTAACATTGTTTGAGAACATGTCTCCCACTGATTTAAAAAACCTCTCTGGGGTAATTTCTTAAACTAAACTCAGTGATAGCATGCATCAGTTAAGATCTATTAGATCCAGAAGACACAATAACATTTATTAAAATGATGAGCTTTGTGCTTGTTCTATTTATAAAGTTTAAACATAATTTTCCCAAATTAACCTGCCCTCCTTTTTAGCAACACCAAAGCATTTAATAACAGAGATAATGAATGAGAAATTCTTTTGAAGCAGTCACAGGAATGTTCATATCAGTTATTTCAACATGTAAATAGCAGCTCCTATTCCTATAATTCTCTGTGTGACCTGCATCCATGTTCCTCTGAAGTCGTGGAAGAGCCATGAGAAGAGATACAAAAAGATTTCATACAGTGCTCCTGCCTCTGTTTCTGCTGGGAAGGCTCTACCCAGAGACAGGACAAGAAGAAATAGCCTCAAGTTGCATCAGGGGAGGTTTAGATTGGATACTAGGAGCAATCTCTTCACCAAAATAGTGATCAGGGTCTGGAACAGGATTCCTGGGGCAGTGATGGAGTCTCCTTCACTGGAGGTGTAGATGTGGCACTAGTGGACATGGTTTAGTGGTGGCTTGCAGTGCTGGAGGGAATGGTTGGGCAGGATGATCTTTTCAGGACATAAACCAGCTTCTGGTTCAGTAGTTTTAAAACACTGAGGCAGGACAATGAGAAAGGATATATGTAGAAAGCACTGTTCACATAGCAGTATGTATTTGCACGTATATATGAGATATATATATCATATATATATGCATGTATAATCAGAATAAATGCTAATATGGGCTCTAAATCATTAAGAAGATGGTAGAAGAAAGGACAGATTTGAGAAGAGATACAGGAAAAAGCCAAATATGGATGTTGAAGGGGGAAGAAAAGGAGCAGAAAGAAAACTTGAAGAGGCAGAAAGAAAGCTTCAAGATCTGGAGAAACGGGAAAACAAGAAGGTGACAACTAGGTAGATGAGCATGAGGAGAAAAGAGCAGTAGTTCTTGGAGGGAAAGTTACTGGGAAAGAAAAAGAGCAGCAGGGATATGGTGTGGAGGCAGGGACATAGGGGTAGGAGATGGGGAAAGTAAGAGTAGGCAGGGTTGGAAATACAGAGGAAGATGCAGGTGTGGAGAAAGAAGCAAGATCCATGCCAGGGGAACAGTTCATGAAAGATAAGGAAAAAGAAGGTATAGAGATAGCAGCAGTGAGGCTTCCTTTGGGAAAAATGGGACTTCTCATGCTGGCTGATCACAGTTTTGTCTCTCTCCTTCTCTGAAATGTCCAATTTAGGCTGAATTTTGGCAACAGGTGCAGAGAAGACAGACATTGCTATTATTCAGTGTATCATAATTATAAACCTTGCAAATTCAGAGCTGTCTCTTCAAGCAAAGCAATATTCAAAAAGTTTCTCATCTAATTCAAACATGGTGCCAAGAATGGCAATGAAGAAACAATCTCTTCAAGGAGATTAGGATAGGATAGGATAGGATAGGATAGGATAGGATAGGATAGCATAGCATAGCATAGCATAGCATAGCATAGACCTACAGGTCCTAAAATCAAGTCCTTCTGCAATTGAACCAGATGATCATTGTAGGTTTGTCCTGTCCTATCCTATCCTGTCCTTAGTAAAATATATGATTAATTTATTATGTACTATTGCGTATTTTTCTTTGCAAATAAATAAATAAATAAATAGTTACTTTCTTTTGTTTAATACAGACTAGCAAAGGATAAGTGTGTCCAGAGAAAGCAAAAAAGGAGGGCTGTGCAAAGCAGAGGAAGGGAAAGGCGTAGCCATAGAACTAAAGTGACAATAGAAAAAAAAGTGTTTTAAAGGTTTTAGAAATGTGTGGATTGTCCAGACAGACTTTAACCCCAGTTAAAAGTTTTGGAAGAGATGGGGAAAAGGCCACTGTAGCTAATAAGGAGAATGGAAACTTTGCCACATGGGAAGCAACAAGGAGAGCAGGACTGCATTAGTTTTGCAAAAAAGGCTTTGAAGGAGTAAATTCACAGAGGAGAAAAGAGAATAAGAAGGGAGGGGGAGAGAAAAGCTATTTAAACAAATGGACAAAGCTGGCAAAAGGAACAACTGCCTACAAACAAGCAAACAATCATTTTAGGCTGGAAATTGGGTTTCCAACCACCAAAGAAAGGAAACTCTGGAAAAGCATTTCAGTAAGACCGCTAGGACACAGCAAATGTAGCTAAAGATGGGACTTGAAGTTAACTATAAAAGGCACCATATGATCTTCTTACTTGAGTGTTAAAGGGTAAGTTAGACTCAGTGATCCCAGCAGTCCATTCCAACTCTATGTTCTTTTTATTTACACTTCTTCTGTCCTGACAGACAAAATAGCAGCTTGTGAATACACATAATTTCCTCAAAAGGAACCAAATGCATCATTCAAAAGAACTAAATGCATGAGTCAGTCACCCTGAGGTGGTTTTAACTTGAGCAACTAACTTTTGAAGGGTCCAGCTCTTCTCTTGTGGTTGTGGAATCCTTGCTGACATCCTTAGGAGGCCCATGTGTGGACAGATTGCTGAATGTGAAGCAGAAATTGGCAGAATGGATCAGAGAAGAGAATATAGCCCTCAGCAAATCTCTTTGCATCTTGCTGACCTTGGCAAATATACAGCTATTTTTCTCAAGTAAGATAAGATGCTTTTTAACCATCTTCTTCAGCAAATAGGGCACAAAGATGGGAATATATCTTCAGAGACTTCCAATCTTCTCATTGCTTGCACATATTTACAGAATATTTTCATTTAAGACAACACAGGAAAAACTATAGATTCTATTCTCGGCTCTGGGTGGCCTTGAGTAAAATATTAAGTGATGCAAATCCTGGAAAGGACAAGCAGGGTCAGTGTTCAGCTGGGAAAAACTGGTGGTGAACATGGCCAGAGATGATAGTTGAGACAGCAGTTACAGAGCAAGGCTGCAGGATCTGCAGGAAGGCTTGGGAAGGTGGTCCCAGAGTCATAATGTGGAATTCTGGAGAGCAAATTAGGTCAGTGGAAACTGCCATGTAGAGTCCCCTGGCAGCAGCAAGAGAAAGGGAAAGTGCTGTGAGAAGCTGATACACTTCTAAAGAAAAACAAAAAATGCTCTGGAATAAACTCTCTGTGCAGGAAGAGCAAGAACCTCATCAGGTCTGCTTGGCTAATCAAGGAACTTCTTGATGAACTAAAATGCTGGAAGGGAGCAAACACAAAGCTAAAATGAGGAAGAAAAACAAAGGAGGAGCATCAAAGCTTTGCTTGGGCTCTTAGGGATGAAAGGAAAGACCAAAGCCCAGCTGGCAGCAAGACAGAGAAGAACAATAATAGCAGCAAGAAGGGAATCCAGTGGCAGAAGGAAGTTCAGGGATAATACAGACCTACCTCTGGATGCAGGAGATAACCTTTTTTGTTATCAGCAGTGTGGAAAAGGCTGAAGTGTACAAGGACTTCTCTGTATCAGTTTTCAAGATTGCTCCAGACCTTTGTGTGTGCTGACATAACTTGGTAGGGAGAGGGGCAGCCAAGAGTGAGGAAGGAACAGACAAGGCACTACTCAAAGGATTTAGTTGCTATGAAATCCATGGGATCAGATAGGATGCTCTCAAGGATACCAAAAATGTCAGCTGATGTGGCTGGGTGAGGCCTCTGTCTATAATTTAAGAAAAATTGTGGCTATTGAGGGGAGATGTTGGTGACTGGAAGAGAATAATTTTTTTCCCATCCTCAAGAAAGGCACAAAGGAGGAGCCAAAGAACTACCAGCCAGTCAGGGCTGTCAGGCTGTGGGTGGATATGAGTTCTTCTGCCTGTTACCCAGGGATGGGATGCCTGGAAATGCTTCAAAGCTGCACCAAGAGAGGTTTAGACCAGAAAACATATCTTTACCAAGAGAGAGATCAAACACTGGAACAGGCTTCCTGGAGATGTGATCCATGTCTCAAGGGTGTCAGTGTTTGGAAAAGGATATTAGCAACATGCTTTAATTTTTGGTCAGGCAGCTGGACTGGATAATCACTGCAGGTCCCTTTCAACTGAAATATTCTATTCTATCTCATCTAATCCTATTCATCTGTTGAGGCCAAATCTGGAATATTATGTCCTGTTTGGTGCTCCAGTTCAAGATGTGCACGGAGAAACTAAATTATAAGGGGTTTAGAGAAAGTGACCTACAAGGAGACTTTGCAGAGGCACCTCTTACATAGAAAGGTAAAAAGGAGTCTAAAGGGTAATATCATAACAACCCAAATGAACTGGACATACAACTACATACACAACAGACTAAACCATTTCTCAATTATCTGTAGACACAACAGTCAAGACCATAGATTGCACCTTGAAAGGTTCAGATTGGATGTCAGGAAAATGTTTTTACTGCAAGATTGTCCAGCACTGGAATCATGGCCCATAGAGGCTGCATCCTTGGAAGATTTTAAGCCTTGGTTGGAAAAAACTCTCACTAAACACGGTCTAGTGTTAGTGACAATTTGCTTCAGGTGGACCTCCAGACAATCCTTCCCCCTTCTTCTCTGTGATTATGGGATTCCTCTGCATTGGAATTTCTGTGCCTCCAAAATGGTGAAAAAGATTTCTTTGGAAAATATCTCAGTAGCTACTGACGGGAAAATACAAGTAAGTGGGAAACACTATTGTCAAAATAACCAAATACTTGCATCAATATAGCTAAATTCAATACTGCTTTTCAATGCAATATATACTCATATTATTTTCACCATAAATCATATTTTTAAAGAGAATGTTTCAGGATGAATGTTGAAAATTTAGACTTTAGGGATGCAAAGCATGGTATTTTAGCAATTTTAGTGATTTCAACCCAGCAAATTGTAAATAGGGACGTTTTCCAAAATTTCAAAATAAGAGTAATTTAAAGAGCTCCATCATAAATTTCCCTTACAGTCAGTAAAGGAAGAGATTCTGCAGTAAAGAAAAAGATTCATCTGACCTGTTTTAGGCATCTACTCTAAGCTGAGACGAATCACTTCCACCAGTGCCAATTGCTTTGCAATGACTATAAAAAGGAATCAAGGGTGACCAGCTCCTGTGGAGAAGTCTGCATTTAACTGCATGCATCTTACCCAAATAGAAGCATTCTAACTCAATAATAATATGAATTTTCATTTAAGTCATTATATTCGGCAAAGTATTGTTGAGTTTTATGGGATGTGATTCCTGCCATTTGCACTGTGAACCTCTGAAAACTGGACATTGTGCTGTTCCAAAGGCATTAAAATATGAAACCACCAAGATTTGAGAATGTCTGAGGTAATCACCATTCACACTCAACCGCTGAATTAAAGCAGAAATTTAGGACAGCCATGCTGACCTTACTTTGAGCAAAAGATTGGCCCAGATGATTTCCGGAGATCCCTTCTAATCTAGACTATTCATTATTCCATGATCCTATGATTAATCTTTATGAATTTGGCTTAGTTTGTTTGGTTTTGTTTTTATAAGTCATTTATGCTTCAAGCTTCCTCAGCATCTCAATGCAATGACTTATGCAGTGTGATGAGGTTTTACAAAAAGCAAACAAAAGCCTGGAAAAAAATGAAAAAAAACCCAAGAACTGAAAACTTCTGTTTCTTTTAAATCTGCTGTCTGATCATTTAATTAGACTTTTGCTCTCCCATCTCTCTACTGCACTGTGTCAAAAACGAGCTGAGTTGTACAGAATGCATTAATGTTCCTGGGATTGATTGTTATGAGGAAAGTTAATTGAGAATGATCTTCACAACCAAGAAAAATATTTAGCTTTCTGAACTTTCCTTGCATTGCATTCACAGAAAAGGACAAAATCTCAACAATCACAAGAGCAATAATAACAATAAAATAAGACAAAATAATTCCCCATAACTGGTTTGGATCAATCAGAGTAGTTTACCACAATTTCAAATTTTTTACAGTAAACACCATGGTTGAATGGATATTTCCAAATGAAACATGGAATTTTGCTTTAAAGGCTTTTGAACAGGAAAATGTGGTGAGAAGTTCTGGTGTCTGCTGTGGGCTCTGTCCTCCAGTGAGCCCTGGGCTCCCAGGAGAGACAGGATCCTCAGGGCCTACTGGATCCCCAGGTAGAAGCATCCCTCTTGGAAAGCTTGATGATACTTGGCAATCAGAAAAGTAGAATCATCTCCAACAATTTTTGGAGATGGAAACTTTGAGAAAAGTAAAATATTTTTATATTAGGGATGTATACTATGCAACAGGGAAAAAAAAATGTCCAAAAATTTCCAGCCAGATTTAGTTGTTAGGTGTAAAAATGCAGCACATATCATTAATAAATTGCTCCCTACTAAAGCCCTTGTGCAGTTTAGATCTGCTTTTCTACACAGAAAATATATTTTAAAAAAAAAACTTTAAAAAAAAATTATTTTACCATGAGAAAAGGAGGAAACAAATCCCTAACGAAGCTCTTATTACACTGAGCAAAGTCTTCTGGAGAAGCAGAGAGTGGCTGAGCGGGGAGCTGCGCCGCAGCCAGCTACGAGAAACCAAATTAACGCTAATTATATTAGGGCTCGCTGCGGTGCGAGCTGCGTGACTCCAGCGAAGGAAGGAGGCGGCAGTGTCACTAGGTGGCACAGTTCTGACACATTTACACATCATTACCCAGCGCTAATGTCACCTCGCAGGGCGCAGGGCTGGGGGAACGAGGGGGTCTCCGAACATCACTCAGCGATGTGTGATCTGTGAGCGGAAACTGCTTCTCGGCTCCCGACGGGAACGAGATCCAAGCTGAGCTCTGTCAGCCGGGCTTGAAATTAACAGCAAGAAGTTGAGTGTTTCGCAGAAATGGTGTTTAAATCTCAGCACAGCTGGGAGATAAAGGGGGGAAAGGGGTGGAGGAGTCGGTAAACACCTGCTGACTTTGGAACTCCTCAACGATCGTTGTAAAATCATAGAGTAGTTTGGGTTGGAAGGGATCTATATCCATCTATATCCTGCCATGACCAGGGACACCTTTCACTAGACCAGGTTGCTCAGGCTCCTGTCCAACCTGGCTTGAGCCCTTCTAGTGATCAGCTTGGGTGACGTGGCCTGTTAGAAACACAGAATCATTTAGGCTGGAAAAGATCTTTAAAGTCATTGAGTTCAACCATTCCCCCAGCACTGCCAAGTCACTACTAAACCATGTCCCCAAGTGCTACATGTACACAGCTTTTAAATCTCCCCCAGGGATGGTGACTCCACCATTGACCTGGGCAGCCTGTTCCAATGCTTGACAATACTTTCAGTGAAGAAATTGTTCCTAATGGTCAATCTAAACCTTTCCTAGCACAACTTGAGGTTGTTTTCTCTTGTTCTGTTGCTTGATTCTTGGGAGAAGATTGTCATGACAGGCATACTTGAAAGGAAAAACATTAGTGGGTAAAGCAAAGAGATAAAGAAGCAGTTTTGGCCTAGTCAGAAGCCAAAAGACAGGGCTTGGTTCAGAACAGTACCATGGGAATACCATAGACTCACAGAATCATATCAGAGAATCCCTGCAGCTGTTGGATCATTAGAAACATAAAATTTTTTTTCAGGCAGCAATAGTCAATCAAAGATGCACCTCTTTAACTTGCAAACCCATTTGTCAATCAGCATTTACACCTTAATTACAACTAGTGAAGTGTGAGCTCCTGCTCCCAACTGCACCACATACCTACCTCATTAGTGCTACCACATTGTCCAGACTTCATTACCAGAATGAAGTCATAATAAATACGCTTTAAAAGTTCGAAAATGGACAGAACCAAACAGCATCTAAGTTGGCTTTGCAGTCACCAGACCTGATTTGTCAATCTGCTGGTCAGTCATTTTGTAAAGGAATGGGTTTCCCAAGATTTTATCAAAGGCCGATGAATGATTAATAGTAGGAATAAGTGTGCTATGGATGTAGGGCTTCTGAATTATAAATGGCTATAAGTGCATTAACAGAGGATATTAGAGAGGCTGGTGTGCCCATTATTTACCCACTGGGCATGGTAAAAATGGGTTAATCTTTAATAAAGATGATCTATTAATTACCTGTGACCCTTTACAAAGGATTTGTCTTCAACATGAAGGCATTTCTATGGAAATCTGTGGAGTTGCCTTCTAGAAACCTCTGACAAAACAAAGGGATATTTCTCCCAAGTACTGACACAGTTGTGGACAGCAATTTTTATTCCCAGCATCAAGAAAACCACTGTAGAGCTTTGGCTCTCAGTCAAGACTGGCAGCAACAACAGGAACTTTTTTTTTTCAAAGCTATATTTTTGTTAAATAACTTTCCAGGACATGATTGGTAGATTTTAGAGGTGCTGATGGCTCCAAGCTGCCAACTTACATTTAAAGTTCCTTACTAACTAGTGTTTTGCTCAGGGCTGTTATCCAATTAACAGGAATTTGCATGGAAGGTTTGTTATGCAATGACTATGCTCAAGGCCATTACATAGTGTCAAACCTACAACCTCCAGACCTAAGGGTATAAATTCAGGTTTTGATTCTGAATGTATGACCAAGAGTGCCCAGTTTAGGGTTGTATATTCAGTAGAGATGGTCAGATGCCCCCAGAAGGCTACACAGAAGGTACATATGTAGTGTGAGAGAAGTTAACAGCAATAAAGGCATATTCTTCTCCAAAGGCCGGTTCAGGGATGTGTGTCAGAAATAACTATTAAAAATTAATTTTAAAAAAATATTAATAAAATTTAAAATTAAAATCATTAGAAATATTACTAAAAATAAACCTTAATGAGCCAAGCTTGGGTTGGTCATTTGGTGAGGAGAACTCTCTAGTCTACTTCAGATTGGTATTACTCCAATCCTACCTCCTGTGAATGTGCTGCAACATGCAGGCTCTGGAATAAACTTTCTAGAGAATAAAAGCCACCCATCCTGTTGAAACTGGACCGAAGTATAGCCAAAACACATCATGGATGGAGTTCATCTGTCTACAACCGTTGTGTTAGATAGTCCTGAGAGTGCAAATAACTTGTGGGGCAGAACTAAAAGATGGTCCCTATCAGCTGAGTGCTCTAATTATGGTCTGGTAGTCTGTGTTGGTTGTGGGTACCAGCCATAAGCCACTCACGTGGCCTTAAGCACCTACACAGGTTCAATTCTCCAGTGCAGCTAAGTCAGAGTTTGATGTTGAATGGGGAATATCTGGGTATTTTCCTTAGCTCTGGGAGATCCATAATTACTTGAGAAAATCATGGCTTAGGAACCAAGCTTGGAAACAGAAATGTCACAATTAACTCTCATTCCAAACCTCAGAAAGACTTTTGAATGAGAATTCATTATTATGATTTAAATGTGTGCTTTATATACATAAGACTTGCCACTTGCTACGTGTGTGTGTACTTGCTCACACATGTGCAGATATGCACACATACAAATTAAATGCATAACATTAATTTATATAAATATATGCATATATAAATTTGAGGTCAGAACCATCTTTTTCACCAATGCTGATACAGCTCCAAGCACAACAGGGTATCAGGCCATTAGTGCCTACATGTGATCACAGCAAAATGAAATACCATCAGTGGCTGTGTCTTTCAGAGAACTGAACAGTGTTCATATCAGAACCTGCTTTCATTTAAACATTCAAAGTAATTTTTATTTTTATCTTTTATACCCACACAAGGATTTGTTTTAATTCTGCTCTCTCTTGTAGCTGCCTGCCTCTTCACATTCCTCCCTACCTGTCTTCGAGTTGTTGTGTTTCTTTTTTTTTCTCCTCTCTTAATCAAAATTAGAAAGAGATTGTGTGTGTCTGTTAAAAAAAGAGGGGCTTGGCTAAAAATAGTTCCCCAAGCCAGGATATATTACAGCAAACTGCTTTTGCCTCTGGATGTTAGTGGAGTTTCCTTTGTTGTCTTCTTTGATTGTTTCATTTATATGGCAGGTTAGACAACAGCAGACTCCTGTTATTGCCTTTTCTCAGCAGTGAATTTTCTTTTATTTATTTATTTTTAAGGCTTGGAGCCCCTGAGGACAGTCCCTCCCTACCCACAGCTGGTGACAGGAGGAGGGTTCTCAGTGCATTCAATACTTAGAGCTGAGAGCTGACTGGTGAGAAGATTAACAGCAAGGCCATTAAGTGGGATACAGTCTCCATTTTTAAATTGCCTGGGCCTTTAATAAAAGGAGGAGGGAGAGGGAAAGGGAGACAGAGAGAAATCTTGACAGTATAGCATCTTCTGTATGCTCACAATCCATTCTGCCAGATGCTAAATTACTTCCCTTCCCCCCTCCGTGCACACACCCCACTTTCTCCGTGCCTGGTGTCTGATGCTGCATCTCATTGCTGGGAAAAGAGTCCTGGAATCCAATTGCAGAGGTGCTCTGCTAAAAGGGATGATTAGTGACCCAGGGTTCTGCACCGGAGCGTGTCTATGTGACTCCAAGTTTCTCAGACCCCTGGGCTGTTTTAGGAAGTTTTTTCTTTCCCAGGAAACTTTGCACTGTTAGCTGCTTTCTGGCCTCCCATCACTCTTCTGGCTGATGCTGTCAGAGCAGGAAATGAGGATGAGCAGATCTTTAAGACAGAGAGGAAGAATTTGAGACTAAACTTTCTCAGGGCAGTCAAATAGATTACTCAGGAAAATATATAGGAAGCTCCCAGGACTGGAGTTAATATATGGAAAGGGCTGGAAAAGGTGACTTCTTTCTTACTGTGCACAGAGTAGTGCTCCGAGTTCCCGAACACTGGACTTTCCTAGATCCAACATTTGTCTTTATGCATATGCTGTTTTGATGGGGTTATGAACCATTTCTGAGTTGGTTACCTACCCATACAGGGGCCCCCCTGGTGGTCTAGTGGTTAGGATGCAGCACTCTCACCGCTGCGGCCCAGATTCGATTCCCAGTCAGGGAAACTCCCCCAGGCAGATGGAGTTCATCAGCCCTGTAAGGTCATCCATCTAAGAGAAGGTCACTCTAAACAAACCTACATCCTGAGGACCTCACTGCCACTGTCCAAGCTTGCTCGGCCCCGGCAGATGAACCTCAGGATTATAGGGTGGGCTCAGTTCAGTGCACAGTGTCTCACCTAAAAAATCCACTGTGCAGGCTCGAAGGGGAATGACTTTTCCCAAATCTTCGCTTGCTAAGACTGGCCACACCTACCTACCCAGACATCAGAAATGCTGCTGTTAAGGAAATCTGGGAAAGGAGGAGCTGATTCCTTGCTCTGTGAGAGACCTTAGAGGTTGAATAGCACGAGATGCTCAACACCCATCTTTTTACAGGGTATTTTTGGTTTTCAAACACTGAGATACCACAGAGAATCTTCTGACTACATTCATATTCACAGGTCCCTGAGCATGCTCTTGTACCCTAGACCTTGTCAGTTATGTTGGACAGCTACATTGTTGTGCTTCCTCCAGTTAGTTGTGACCCCCAAAATGCTCAAGCACAGATTAGGGGTTATCAGAAAATCTGATGGTGATCACATTCCACAATTTTAAACTCTCTAAGTATATGTTACTGCCTTATAAATTAAAGCCTTTACAATGTGGGTCCTTACTAAATGCATAGATGAAGCTCTCAGTGAAGCTTATATATCCACAGCAAGACCTTAGGAATGATAATCGTCCAGGGACAGATTGTCAGACACATCCAGAAAGCAGTTTTTAGGTGAGAGGTAAACCCAAAGTCACATCTAACATCCACTGTTCCTCCTCTGTGTGGGCATGTTGCATTGGAAGCAAGAACCAAGTTGTTGACTAAACTTAATTAAGACAAGAGCAACCCATAAGACAATTTTGCTTATATTTTCCATCCTCTAATACTGTCCAGATTTGGATATCTTGCTTTACTAACCACTAATACAACTGAATTTTTCAAGCCCTACATAAGTCCTCTTAAGAAAAAAAAAAAAAAGATTGATCGTATTTCAGAAGCTCAGGACTGTAACTGCTGCCTCTCTGAGTATTGTTAATTAACATTTATTATCAATTAACCGTAGAATCACAGAACACCATGATGGAAGGGACCTCAAGGAACATTTGGTCCAATCTTTCCTACCCCTTGTCTTTTCCATGTGAATCCTGGTAAAAAAGGAGTCTCCATCTTTGTAGTACCCCTTAAATACTAGAACATGATGACAAGTTCTTACTTAAGCCATCTTTTCTCAAGGCTGAACAAACCCAGTTCTCTCAGTTTTTCCTCAGATGGAAAGGCTTTGTGTCCCTTCTGTGGACCCTCTCCAGCCTGACCACATCTTTTTTTGCACAAGGGGGACCAAAACTAAGCACATTATTCCACATATGGCCTGACAAGTGCTGAGAAGAGTTGGATGATGACTTCTTTATCTCTACTGGTGGTGACCTTGTTGATGCAGCCCAGCATCCTGTTGGCTTTCTGTGTTGTAGCAACACACTGGTCACTCCTTTTGAGCTTGGTGTCCATCAGCACCCCCACATGTCTCTTTCCACAGAGCTGTTCCCCAGATGAGTAGATGCCAGCCTGTGCTGCACTCCTGGATTATGTTTTCCCAGGTTCAAGAGCTTACACTTGTCCTTGCTGAACTTCATAAGGTTCTGATTAGCCCATTCTTCCAGCCTATCCAGGTCTTCTTGCAGAGTGGCTCTTCTGAGTGTCCATTTCCCCACTCAGTTTGGTATCATCAGCAAACCTTAAGAGGGTACCCTCCATCCCATCATCCATATCACTTGCAGAGATATTACACAGCTTTGAGCCCAATATTGATTCCTGGGGGACTCCACTTGTGGCAGTTGCCTGCTTGAAAGAAGCTATTTATCATCACTGCTTAACGGTCTTGGGAGCTGCTTAACAGTCAGTTCCCCACCCACCACACAGACCTCTTGTCTAGACATTAACACATCAGTTTCTCAAGGAGGAAGCTGCAGGAAAATGCATCAAAAGCCTTGGAGAAATCCAGGCATTCAGTGTCCACCCACTTCAGCCAAGCAGGTGACTTTGTCATAAAAGGCAGTTGAGTTTTCATTTGCCCTTGGTGAATCCATGCTGGCTTTTCACAGTCATGTGTTTCATCTGACTTGTGATAGTTCTCAGGAGGATTCGTTCCACAATTTTCCTGGGGACTGAAGTAAGTCCTATAATTTCCTGGATCCTCCTTTAAGCTCGTCTAGTAGATGGGGTTAACATTAGCCTTCCTTCAGTCTTCTGGAATGCCTCATGACTGATTGGATATTAGGAAGAAATCCTTCCCTGTGAGGGTGGTGAGGCCCTGGCACAGGTTGCCCAGGGAAGCTGTGGCTGCCCCACCCCTGGAAGTGTTCAAGGAGAGGTTGGATGGGGCTTGGAGCAACCTGGGATAGTGGAAGGTGTCCCTGCCCATGGCAGGGGGTGGAACCAGATGGTTTTAAGGTCCTTTCCAACCCAAACTATTCTGTGATTCTATAAATCTCTAATTCTATGATCTCCACAACTTCTCAAAGATTATGGAGAGTGGCCTCCCAACGATGTCAGCCAGTTCTCTCAGCACTCTCAGGCGGATTTTGTCAGGGCCCATCCATTTGCAAGGGTTAAGCTCCTCTAATAAGTCTTGACACAGTTACTGGCAACAATCCTTGCCAGTTCTGTAGATAGTTAAAGAGATTTATCTACAGAACAAAGACATCAAAAGAGATTCAGGAAAGACTCCACAATTGCAACCAGGCATCTGCCCTTCCACCAGGAAGGTCCCTCCTCTCTCTCTCAAATTTCTTGCTTATATTTTCTTACCTGTTCTATAAGATTTTCAATGTTGGATATTCCGTGTCTTTCTCAGATGCTCCTTTCCAATGTTTCATTGTCCTTACATTCAGAAAGTTCATTTTTGGGGGGACAAATGGGAGGCCAGTTCTTAACCTCGATCTCCTTGCAAAAGTTTTAGTGCACAATTTCTTTCTGATGGGATATGAAATAAACCAAATTACTCTTTAAAATTACAGGTGTTAATTTTTTTTTTTTTTTAAATAAGATCTCTATTTTTGAAAGAAGCACGTGGATTTTTCATGGTGTTACTCCATTTCAGAATGTCTCCACACTGAAAATTTGAATGAAGATTAGATTTATTTTGCTTTCCTCATCGTTGTTGTTTTAATGACAGTTGGAAAATGGAAAAAGAGACTCCTGTACTTATTTATATACCAACATTTGCCCACAGAAAGAAATCCTGACAGTGCAGCCAGGATTTCTGAAGTGGAAATTTCAAAGGGGGATGTTCCAACAGAAACTATTCCTCCTTTCTTGCTGGCTTTACTACAAACCAATGTGCAGTCACACCCCAGCCTTGCAAGTACTGACACATATGCCTGGTTTCAAAAAAGGATGGAGATCATGTGTCTAGAAGGGATGACTCTCAGGCACACAATAAAGCACATTCAAAAGCCTGAACAGGATAAAAAACTTGAGCAGTTACATCCTGGCATCCGTTTAGGACCAAATTTGATCATCTTCACTTCCATTTACTAAATGCTTTGCTCAGCAAGAAACATTACAGGTATTCTAGTCAGGTCTAGTCTCATCATGGTGTATTTGAAAGCCTTCCAGTATTCCTTAGTGCAATAGGAATAACATCAATCAATTTTTGTTCTCTCGAAACTCCTCTGGTGGAAAAAGCCTTGAGTGGAGGGTGTGTTTTGTTTTGTAACTTTTCAAAAATACTGTACATGTGCACGTGCAGACACCTACAGGTTTGTGTTACAGAGCATAAAGCAGAGTCTGCTGGTTTCAGTAGAAGAATGTGAAGATGGGTTAGTATTCAGTACTGATATGATAATGTCTGTGTACATCTTTAGAAGAGAGAAAAAAAAAAGAGAGCAAGAAAGCAATTAATTTTAAAAAGAAGCCTATCTGAATTTGATCCAGGATCAAAATGTCTCTACTCAGCTGTTCCTACTGGCAAAAACAACCAACGCAAAAGCATATTGCTCTTCAGGTCTGGCCCGGGAGATAAATAATTGCCAAATTCTGTTCTGGGTCAAGCAGCAACCTAAAGTCTACTGTCAGAGTCTGTGTACTGGGGAGCCAGCCCTGTCATGACCACACTCAGAGAAAGGTTTCGACACATGAGGGAAATAAAAGGGACCACCTAATCGTACAATGATGGAATGGTTTGAGTTGGAAGGTACCTTAGAGATCATCTCACTCCAATCCCCTGCCAAGTCCAGAGAGACTTTCCACTAGACCAGGCTGCTCCAAGCCCCATCCAACTCTGGCCTTGAACACTTCCAGGGATGGGGCAGCCACAGCTTCTCTGGGCAACCTGTGCCAGGGCCTCACCACCCTCACAGGGAAGAATTTCTTCCAAATGTCCTACCTAACCCTGCCCTCTGTCAGTTTGAAGCTCTTCCACCTTGTCCTGTCCCTCCAAGTCTGTGTCAAAAGTCCCCGTCCAGCTCTCTTGGAGTCCCTTTAGGTACTTGAAGGAGCTCTAAAGTCTCCCAGTCTTCTCTTCTCCAGGCTGAACAACTTCAGCTCTCTCACCCTGTCTCCACAGCAGGGGGACTTCAGCCCTTGGAGCATCTTCTAGTATCCTTGTACCCTATGGTCAATCTGCAATGG
The DNA here is from genome assembly GCF_036250125.1 of Pseudopipra pipra. NCBI lineage: Eukaryota > Metazoa > Chordata > Aves > Passeriformes > Pipridae > Pseudopipra > Pseudopipra pipra. Next base: position 112,938,309 of record NC_087551.1, read on the forward strand.
GAAGAAGAGATAAAATTCCTGTGTGTCATGAGCTGCAGTAGAAAACAGCATGGACACAAGCAACCCACTGCAGCCTGGGATAGTCCTGGGAAAGTGATTTAAGTACATGATGTTGGCTTGGCATCTATGTCCAATACCAAAAGGGAAGCAGACCCCTTTTCTCACTGTAAAAGACTGTCTGGCAGGGAAAGGAAGACTGACTCAGATCTCCGAGGAAATTTCTAGGCTATGGTAGGATTTTATCCAGTAGATATCACCCCTCAGACCCACCTTCGAGTCCGTGCCTAAAGTTACAGTCTGGACTTAAACAGCACTACAAGTTTACATCTTTAAGGTGTCGTGTATTGTTAGTGAAAATTCAATCAGTGTCACAGCTTTAAAAAACAAAGGAGGAGATGGAAAGGAGTCTCCTGACAAAGTCACTTCTCAGAGGGCTCGGCAAAAGCCGGTGAAGCCCAGCCTGCTTTAAATGACAAAAGTTGGGGGAGCTATCAGCCAAAAACACCCTCCCCACGCTGGCAGCCAGGTTCGAGCCTCTTCCCCCTTCCCTATCGCAGAGCCTTTGTCCTCTCGCCAGAAGCCTGCCCGCAGGCAACAGCCAGCTTTCTAATAAAGCAGCTCCTTTGTCAATGACAGCAATGATTATCTCCTACAGCTGCCCGTGGTGTTGCATTTTGTAACACAATTTGGCCGCCTTTGGCCCCGGTTAGTTCTATTTAACGTACTGCAGGGGGTTCACTGTTTGATCTCTAATTGATATAATTGACTGGGAATAATCAGGGCAGCTTTATAGATTTTTATTGATAGCTAATTTTCCTTCATCCATTGTTTAATTTGATAAGACTATAACCTAATTTATTGCCACTCTGATAGGGATCCATTACCCTTTTGACAAATGCTTCTGGGGCCCACTTGTCAGCAACTGATTTGAAAGAGCTGTTAAGCCTACAGAGCCCATCATTAGTTAATGGCAGTTTAGAAAGCTAATGGCATTATAAATTAAGATCAATAAGTACATGGAAATTACAGTTGTTCAGCAAGACACCACTATATTATTAAACAAACATAATCCTGTACCTTTGGTTAATGCACACACAGGGAGCTTCCAAGTGAGTTTCAGAGCCAAATAAAGCCAGGTGATTAGCAAAGGAAGAGCCCTTCTCTGGTGCTGGAATTGCCAGATTAATTCCTAAAGGATCTTTGCAAGAAAAGAAAGAAGGCAGCACTGCTTTATTTTGCTGTATAAGCAACCCGAGGCCTCAAAACACCCTCGCACAAAACAATACCCCTCTCGCTTCCTCGGGTTTTGATCTGCTCCAACAACACTTTCAAATGCATAATACAAAATCAGCAGAGGAGAGGCTCCTGGATTTATCCCAGGGATAAAGAAAAGCAAACACAGCATCTCTTGATACTTTTACATAGCTTCCTCTTAATTCCTCACAAGGCTTGATTGGCATTGAGTGATGTTTGATCGCTTTGGACCAAAGCAGGATGATGTGCATGTGGAGATTTGTTTCCCAGCAAGGCACTGTGTTCTAATGAATACAGCAAAGAACAGGATGTCAGAAAGCCTGAAGTCAGGTTTGGCTTCACCATTGACCAGGTACAGGACATTGAACAAGTCTCTCTCAGCTGCTTAGATCAAGACTATCTTGTTGAGGGTTCAGCACAGATAAACTCCAACTTCAGTCATGTCTCCAGATCTTTATGGAATATAAGTAACTAGGGCTGAAGCAAGCATGGAGCAGAAGGGATGAGAGAGATGCAATAAAAGGGAGAAACATAAAAAGTCCTACAATAACTCAAGATCTAGGAGACTTGTAGAAGATAAGGTCTTCCCACTGACCATCTGGGATGTCTATCCCAATGCACTGCTCGTTCAGATGAGTCATTGAATGCTCTTATGGACTCTGGCTATGGACTGGAAATGGAAAACTGAGGTTTTCACATACCTAAATTTCTCTTCTGCCCTCTGAGAGGGTCTGATATTTTCTACATAGGGACTTCTGATCCTACTTTGGAGCTGACACTCCCTTGAAGCAGATCCTGTGTGACTCTAGTTTTTATCACTGTGTATTCAGCTTAGTTGGCACAGGCTTTGCTTTGCTTAATATGCAGGATGCAAACAGTAGGAGCTAATAAGAGAATCCACTGTCCTTTCCTTTGGGACAACAACCTCTGTTAAAGGAATGGGGCACACAGCTGAGGGCAGCTTGCAGCTTCTGCCATCCACTTTTAATCTGCAGCTACAGGCCTGGCAGGGCACTCAGGTACCTGAGGTTAGGTGGGATGAGTGTGGTCACGTTTTTGGCATGGCCACCAATTCAGCTCCAAGAGTTTCCATGTGGAGAAAGAGGGGTGCACCAACAGATATCCCAGGAGCAGGAGCCAAGGTTTTGCAAGAGAAGGGAAAGCATGTCGATGCCTCTCAACCCAGTCCAAGATATGCCTAAAGTCCACTTTGAATCCAAGATTAATCTGGAGACTGGTCTGATGATGATTTAAATGTCCCTGATACCTACCAGTCTTTGTCACATGAGAGCTCCACCAGTAGTGGATTGGTCTCATGAGCTGCTACTTGACTTCGTCCCATTTTGGTGCCAGCTGGATGATTTGGTGCTTGTATAAGTCTGAAATCTCTTTTCATGCTGATTCAATTCTGATGAAAATCTGAAGGCCTGGCTGGAACAACCATCTACTTGTTTCAGAGTAGGTGAGGACAGAATCAATCTCCCTTGCTACACCACAGCCCTTACCCTGATCACTGTCCCCCCTTTTGTCATCTCAATCTCACTCAGCCATGACAGGTAGGTAAATCTCAGTGATCCAGATATAAAATCCTGATACATCAACCTCCGAGTGTATAATTTCATTTTTAAGAGGATGAAGATAAGACAAACTACTAAATTTGTCAACAGCTTGTCCATATTGACAGCAAGTTTACCTGATTTACAGATCATGAGCTTACAGGGTAGAAAGACTATTGGGAATTTTAGATGTTTCCTTAATGAAATAATGGCTTTTCAGTCAGAAGTTATTTACAGTGGCTGAACTCCTCTCAACAGGGATGAAATATTATGATTCTGTTTGTCCTGTGACAACTTTGCACAAGTTAATGTTCTGTTATGTCAGTGTTGACCCAGACTTAAAATTTACTTCCTAAACTGAGGTTCAGCTGGCATTACTCAGGAATCTCAGAATTCAGAGTAAGCTCTAGACAACTTTTTGAAGCAGAAGGCAAACATGGGTAATATCTCTATTGATATGTAATCTGGGCACGCAAGATTGGATTGGAGATTGAAGCAAACCAGGCTGCAGTCCTAACACCAGTGCTGTAGCCATTTCAGAGGCATTTCACTTTGTTCTGGTTTGCTCCCATTCCCGTTCAGAGTTAGAAAGTATCAGGAACACTTCTAGAGGTTATCTCCTGGTTTAAAAATAGCTCTGATCATGCATTTGGAGACTGAATGAACCAATGAACTGTAAGTGGAGATGATCAAGAGAGTCACAGCAAAAGAGCACTCGAAAGTCCCAGATATATATAGTTAAATTACTGATATATATTGTTATTTTAGGTACTGCCAGATTTGCTACAAAATTATCCTCTTAAAAAGGTTTATTTCTTCCCATTGACTAAAGGAGGAGCTTAGGTAACTGGATCAGGTTTAGGAATGTAATTCTTTGACACCCATATTATAGCAGATAAATATCCTTATTGATTTGGTAGAAGTGGTGGACACAAATCAGCTGCAGGGTTTTCTTTGGTCAGAGAACCCTAAAACACCTATAGTGAGATATAGATATGTTATTGATGCTAAACATGCAAGGCAGGGCTGGAATAGGTGAGGAAGGGGGGGAAATAAAGTGTCTCTGTCACTCAAATGAAAACACAGCAAATAAACAGTGAGACTTCAGAACTGGTAGTTTCTTTTGAAACATGCTTTTTCCCCTTCAGTGTAATAAGTTGATAAACACAAATAAATAGCTATTAAAATATATATAAATATTGATAATTAACTGAATAAATTATAATTTAATACCGCTCCAGTGAATCTAAAAATATTTAAATACCATGAGGGCATAGTCACTGCTCCTGGAAGTTGCTCAGTGTAAGGCTGGAGCTTTGATACATGAATTTGCTCCAGATGGTCCTCATAGGAACCAGCAGATTAATTTTTACCTCTGATTCATAGAATCATAGAATCATTAAGGCTGGAAAAGCCCTCTAAGATTATTGAGTCCAGCCATTAACCCAGCACTGCAAGGTCCACCACTAAACCATTGTCCCCAAGTACAACATCTACAAGTGCAACTGGTGCAAAATCATGACCTTATTGCAACCTTCCAGTACCTAATTGGGGTTTAGAAGAAAGATGAGGACAAACTTTTTAGGAGAACATGTGAAAGGACAAGTGGTGATGGTTTTAAACTATAAGAGAGTTTATTTAGACTACATATAACGAATAATGCAATGAGGGTGGTAAAACACTGGAACAGATTGCCCAGAGAGGTAGTGGCAACATTCAAAGTCATGTTGGACAGGATTTTGGTGTCCCTCCTCATGGCAGGGGTTGGATTGGATGATCCTTAAATGCCCCTTCCAACCCCATGATTCTACAATACTTGCTTCTCCCAATCAGTGTCACAGCAGTAAAATGCAAATCCAGGAAACCTCCATCCTCTTACGCTTCTCCTGGACCCAAGGCAATAAACTGGCCCCAAGACAATAAACATATGACTGTCTATCTATCCCCTAATGAAACAGTGCCAAAGCAAGAGCCACAGGGAGGAGCAGGGGTTGGTGGTGGAAGGAGGAACTGAACTGTCTGTGCACTTGAAATAAAGCGGGTAAGATTACGAGACTCGTGTACAATTCTCCACGGTCCCTAAAGTCTCTTGCAAAAAGGTAGAAATGAACTAATTTATTAGTAAAATCACATCAGGGGCAGTAATTTCATGTTAGTGAATTTACATGTAATAACATTAGATTTCCAGCCCTCCATATCAGCACACTGTGGCCCTCTTGGATGATGAATGAGCTGCCTAAAGAAAGATGATAGTTTGATTGTTTTCACAGTGAACGGATCAGCATTTTAATTTCTTGCCTCTGTGTTTATTGCTTATTTGGCCCCTTGCTCAGCTTGTAAAAACTTGGCTAAATGGAAATGAATAAATGTAATTACTGCGGGTGACAGTGGTAATCTGTGTGGGTTTTTCATATTGCCTTTGCCAACGTTAATCTAATCACTAGAGAATATGTGTCACTGCACAAATACACTGACAGAAAGCAGAGTCCTCCGTCAGTGCCAAGGATACAGAAGCTGGAAGGAGTTTTTGCTGGTGAGGGTTTGTTGCTGGGACAAGGCTTTAGTGCACTGGCTTATAGATGATAAATATCGCCTTTATATATTGTACAACCTACCCAGGAGAAACAGCAGTAACACAAACCAGTGCTGTAACTGAAAGTAAGTTTTTCCCAAGTATTATTGCCTTTTGGATCTCTCCCAGAGGTCTGACATTGTCTCTGTATTATGGCCACCTCTTCGATGGTATTTGCCTCCTTCTTCTCAGCCCATAGTCTCTGTTGGGTATAAGTCTGTCTTAACCTATGTGTGGATGTCACAGACTTTGCAGAGTCATGGCTATAGGACTGAGACACCAGTTTTTTTCCACTGTAACATGTGACAAAATGTACATCAAAATAACAGTCATGTTGCCTAAGGCTTTGTTGGGCAGTGATCTGAGGAAACAGATCCAGTACCTGACAAGGTGTGTAAATGTGAATTTGTGGAGGTAATATCTCCATCTTATTATTGGACAACAGAAACTCAGAGAGATTAATTGATTTTCCAGATATCACATAAGAAGTGGGATTTGGTTCCAGGTCCAAACACCTACATTTAAATACATATACACTTGTACAGGTGTAGAAATATGACCTATGTGTGGAAGCTCTCATTCTAGTCAACGGAAATCACAATGGAATTCTGTAAATGGAATTCAACTTCCTTTGTAGTAACTTATAGAGTGCCATTTTAAATATCCAAGAGATGTCTTCATGGGCCTGGCAGACATAACACGGGATTTAAGGATCACTTATACCCTTCTCATGAGGCAGCTGTAAGTCTGTAAGGACAACCTCCACCTAATCTTAGAAAACAGAAGACCAGAAGGTTATTCAACTTCCCAAAAGTTGATGTCTGTTTTGGGATAAGCTGAACTGTTCTCTCAGCTTCATATTTGGATCCTCAATGACTGCAATGAGTGCACAGACATAACAATTTTTTCTTAATTAAGCCATTTGAGATATCTCAAAGTACTCTGGCTGGCATCTAGCTAACAGTCCCAAAGAGTGGGATGGATAAAAGTGAGGAAACTCATAGGCTGAGATAACGAGTCAAAAGCAAAGACTTTGCTCTCAAGCAAAGCAAAACAATGAATTCACTGACTGCTTCCCATCAGCAGTCAGATGTTTAGACATTTCCAGGAAAGCAGAGCTCCATCACACTTGGAAAAACAAACACCATAACTCTGAACATCCCTACCCTTCCTCCTTCTTCATCCAAGTTTTATTGCTGAGCATGACACCACATGGTCTGGAATATGCCTTGGGTCAGTTGAGGTCAGCTGTCCCAGCTGTGTCCCTTCCCAACTTCCTTCTTACACCCTGACTACTCACTGGTGGTGCATCTGAGAAGCAGTAAATGCACTGACTCCGTTTAAAGCGTTGATCAGCAGCAGCTAAAACATCCCTTTATTGTCAATACTGCTTAGGTCACAAATCCAAAACACAGCCCCATGGAGACAACTATGGAGACAACTAACCCTATCCCAGCTGAAAGCAGTAGAGATAAGGAGCTCTCTGCCTAACAAACTCCTGTCAGTTCCATCTGCTCTGTATGTGTTCTCAGTCACCTTGATCATCTCTCAGCTCACGTTAAGTCACCTGAGAAGCTTTGGTTACTTGCCAGCTCTTGGAAGCAGCTGAATGTCCAAACAGTGAGGGCTTTCATCTGTGGTCATTTATGACTGGGCTCAGCACTGTGTGTGTCCAGTACAGTGGATTGAAGGAAGTTGACTTGCACAGGAAGCCCCAAATATGTTCATGGGTTTTTGCAATGTGCCAACTAGAGGATTTATGGGGGTTGAACAGAAAAGAAGTTGTATTGGTCATGTGAATGCAACCTCAAAACATCAGGAAACATCAGGAAGTTTCATGCTGTGCATAATCCCTCTCTTTCCCATCACCATAAAAACTGATAATGTCCTCAGTGTTGTCCAAAAATTGTATGAAAACTGGGCATATGCCCAGGGAGACTATAATTAGAAAAGTCATGGAAAGAAAGAGAGAATGTTGGCACTTATTGCAAGCACAATGCCATTTGCAAAGCCAAGGGTTGTTTGATGAAGCAGCTCTGGGAGGTAGCAATACACGGTGCTGTTAACTTCTTCATCTCTTGCTTAACTCAATTGAGATGAATAACATAAAACCCTATAAAAACTCATTCACAAGATCATGATCTGTGACTGATTCTTTCTTTGGTGTGAGAGGACAGGGAGTCAAAATTAATGTAACAGGTCTTTGACATCCTCCCTCTTCAACTGTCCCTCCCACCTCCTATTCCCCAAATTATACACATGTACACAAAACACATGCAAGATAATTCCTCAGTTTGAAGCTGGAGAACTGAGGCACAAAAGCTGTATCCGTACTAGGAAATCAAATATTTCCAGGACACTGCCCCAAAGCCATCTGGAATTGTCTGGATGTCACTCTGTGATTAAACTCTCTTAACCTTCAGAAAAATGTGATCACACCTAAACTGCCCACTGGGAATCATAGAATCACAGAATGATTTGGGTTGGAAGGGTCCTTAAAGACCATCTAGTTCCGAACACCCTTCTGTGGGCAGGGAAACAGTCCATATCTGATACTAACTCCTAAATTATACCCACAAACTAGCTAAGAAGGGGCTCAGTTCATTTGCTTAAGCTACACTGACAGCATTTCCAGCCCCACAATGGTGGTGGCCACTGCAGATTCACTGAGAAAAGTGCATGAAAGGATTTCCTTACTACCCGATAGTAAGAATCAACAACAGTTCTAAGATCTGAACATCGACTGTTTAGGAATATTTTTATCCCTGACACTACCTCCCTGCACTAAAGTTCAGCCCTGCATAGCTTGTCTTTGCCTCTCCTCTATCACATCTGACATTTGCAACTATGCATGTCTTGACCACACTTCCTAAATGCAGCCATTTAATGGCTTTAAGCCAAAAAAGGGGAGATTTTGGTTGGATATTAGGAAGAAATTCTTTGAGGGTTGTAAGGCCCTGGCACAGGCTGTCCAGAGAAGTTGTTGATGTCCCATCTCTGGAAGTGTTCAAGGCCAGGCTGGATGGGGCTCTGAGCAACCTGATCTAGTGGAAGGTGTCCCTGCCCACAGCAGGGAGGTTGGAACAAGATGATCTTTAAGGTCCTTTCCAGCCCAAACCAATCTGTGATTCTATGATTTATACACCTCTACCATTGTCTTTTCTGTTTGCTGTAAGTCAGCACTTCCTAGATGAGGTTCCAAGCACATCAGCATCTTCACCGTCACAACTTTGGACCTTTCTGAATGAGTTGCTCAGATTTTCCAGGTTCAGTTCTGCACCTTTCAGTGCTTTAAGGCTCACAGTCAGTGTAGGCAGATTTCACATCTTTGTCAGATCTACAGCTCTGCTCAGAATCCCTCCATGTAACCACTAAAGGTTATGCTGACACTTAATCTCTTCCCCAACTCTTTCACTGCACCTTTTATCCTCACTTGGGTTTGTTTGACTTACTTAGACTCTTTTGTACTTACTTCTGGCTGTTCTACACACAGTTCATGCACTGCTTTAACTAAATCAGTATTGAAACCAATTTAGTTAAATCAGTACAAACCCCTTGGGTAGAACCAGATGGAGAATACTTTTAATTGATTTAAGGTGAGTCAGGGTTTTTTAGCTGATATGCCCTATTTTCTTGTTGACTTTTACAAGCAATACCCCCCCATCAACATGAGCATGGTACCTCACACCTACGAAGTGGGGAATTTGTCCGTAAGGAAACAGGTCCATTTATGTTCCCAAGGTGTTTGAACATGAGAATATGAATATGAGAAGAATAAACTTCTTCTTTTGCTCCTCCCACTCCTGACAAGTAGCTGCCTTCTCTGCTTAAAATAACCCATTATTTTTGCTAATATAGTGATTCATTTGAAGAGGTGAGAGGAGCAGAAGACTCTGGAGAATCAGAATGAGATAGAAAGCCAGCTGCAAGTACAGTGCACATCACTAGTGACTTGGGAGCTGTAACTATTCTTTGAATAAAAAGGCTTGAAAAAAATGAGTTCACACTTTCACACTTTATAAACTCATCCATTAGCCAGGCTGAGAGGGCAGCCTAGGCCTGAATATACAACAGGGTTAAGAGGTCCTTCCTGCAGGTTCCTCCTGAACAGAGGAGACACTGGAGAGGAAAAGGAACACCCCATGCTGTTATGTGTCATCTGCTGACAGAGATCTTTGAATCCCATATTTTATCCTTCATGGACATTCAATTGTTGTTTATGAAGTGACAGTCAGCCAAATAGGGCCAAAATAATTGAAGGTGGGAATTTAAATTGCATTCAGTTGTACCTCAACCTAAAGAACCCCAAGTTTTGTTATTTCATCCAATGCTAAACTGAATGAAGCAAAACTGAATTAAGGCCACTTTAATTCTGAACGAGAGAGTCCACACGGTGTTTTAATTTAGTTGAACTAATCCACTTCAGAAATTAATTCAGATTAATTTTCCTCAGTATCCCTGAGCAGATCTGCAAAGCTGCCTGAGGGAGTTGGGAGCAATTTCCCTGGATGTGGAAACTGAACGAAATAGGCTCCAGTCCAATGGCAACTCCACAATAGAGCCTTGTGTCAGCACTGTTGCTCCAGAATTAAACAGAGAATCATTTCCGATTATCTGTTGTGCTCTATGCCCTCATCCTGCCTTCCTTCACAGTAATTTCCTTAATCCCAATGACATGAGAGTTGAACCATGAGGTATCCAAATCCCATAATAAATTCTCCCCCACAAAATTAAATGACAACATGGAATAGCAATTTAGGTTCTAGTTATTTTTGTGGGAAGCATTCCTTCCAAAATGAAAATAAACATGCCTTCACCCTACTTGGAAGAGCTTTGGATTTCAATAGAACTGGGATTAATTGGAACCCTGCATACCAGCCAGAGTCAAAGTCCTCAGTGTAGTTTATGTTGAACTAAATGTATGTGTTAAAAACAAACAAACAGAAATCACACTGACTTTTAAAGGTTGTAATACTCTGGTTTTTATTAGTACAAGAGAAAGTTTGGATATATTCTCCAAAGAAGTAGCACATTGACAGGATCATTTTCTTTGTATATAAAGTTGCAGTTAAGTCCATGTTTTTATTTCAATTACATTTCTTCCTGATTTCTTAAACTTTTTCTTTTCTTTTTCTTCTTTTTTTTCTTTCTTTTTTTTTTTTTTAAGAAAAATAAATAGGAAATTTGTTTTTTTCGCGTCTCTTTTTTAAACCAAAACAATATCTTGGCCTTATTTTTCTCTGGATATTCTCTTTCCGAGACTAAGCTATTTAAACTTTTGGGCACAAAGACAATGGCCTATAAAAATCCTAAAGCATGTGAAAAACAATGTTCAGCACTTTGTACTGACACACTACTGCAACTTGTGAACTCTCACTTTGAGGTAGCCAGTTTTGGAAAATCAATAATCAGGCAGTAGATCTTGCAGAAGGACTTACAGGCACAAAAAAGCCTTTTTTTAACACTGGGAAACACATTTTATTGCTAAACTTCTTCACTAAAAATAGTGAATTTAAGTCATAGTCATCAATTAATCAGGTGCAAGTATTTATTGTGTTTTCTTCATTGCTCCTTTCTCTTAGCATCCTTATTTTATTTTGCGCATTGTATAAAATGGACATATTTAAAATATAAAGGTTTCAGATGCCTCTTGCAATCTGGATGACAAAAAAGCTTCATGTTCTGCTTGGATCATCTGGAGGGACAGTTGTGAGAGAGACTGTACAGAAGGGAGCTTGTTACAGCAAATAAACTGATATTAGAATGTAAATTCTTCTCATCTATTCATTATCTCTTTTTGAGACTGAGCTGTTAGAGCAGTGGGTGGAAAAATGTCTATTTTTGTTAAATGTCCTGTTGGTGGCAGCAGTTACAGTACATTTAATCCAACAGCAAAAGTAAGAACCTGTTCTGGCCAGGTAACATGACAGTTTGCAGGCAGAAAGGTGATCTCAGGTGATCTCAAGTGATCTCCAAAAATCAATCACTTGACTCTGGCTTCAGTGGTTCACTTTACACTAAATAACAATGAAAGGAAGAGGAAAAATAAAAATTAAAAAAATTAAAAAATAATAATAATAAAAAAGCTCTCCCAGGAACACTGTGAGGCAGAACTGTGTGAGAGAATAAGAGGTGGCAAAGCTGGGCAAATAAAAGATAAATGGAGAGTTTATTTTGGTCTTTGAGGCTGGGGAAAGTGATGGGCAGTGATAATTCAGAGGGAGAAAAGGAGGGAGGCAGAGCTGAGGACAAACATCACCAGTTTAGTGATTCAGGAAGAGAGTTGAAAGCTGGCTGCTCTAAAAGTCATTTGCTTGTGTGACTCATGATGAAGAGGAAGAGAACAGAGAAAACAGATTGGAGGAGGAAGGAAGAGCTGTCGTTTTCCAGACAGAGCCAAATCATTAAATCCCCTCCTTTTATCTCTCTTTCGAGCAGAAAAAAAAAATAAAAAAGAACTTCTGTAAAATCTCCTTTCCCCCTTCCTGTTTTTCTTGAGAGATTAGATTCTAGAAGCAGAATTTTTCATACATTGCTGTTGATTTCAGGTGTTTATGGTTCCAGCTGCCCAACTGGGGTCACTCTCAAAAGTGGCTGCCTTTTCTGGGATTTGTTGGGTACATCCAGTCTGGAAATGCAGCATCTTTAGGTCAGATGAGCATAGTTACTGAAGCTGAGAAAGATCCTGAAAATGATGAAGAGATGGAGGGAAATATTTTACCAGAGCCTGTAGTGATAGGACAAGGGGTAGTGGTTTTAAACTGAAACACGGTAGGTTTAGGGTGATGAGACCCTGGCACAGGTTGCCCAGAGAAGCTGTGGCTGCCCCATCCCTGGAAGTGTTCAAGGCCAAGTTGAACAGGGCTTGGAGCAAGCTGGGATCGTGAAAGGTGTCCCTGCCTGTGGCAGGGGGTTGGATTTGGGTGGTCCTTAAGCTACCTTCCAACCCAAACCATTCTGTTCTTTTTGATCTATAATACAGACATAAAAAAATCTGACTTAAGAGAAGTAATTCAATCACTCCATGTTCCTTCTACTAATTTTGAGACAGACATCTCACCCCTTAATGGTGGTTTTGATTTACTGGCCTCAGTCATTTTAAAAGGGCATGAGTAGTCCAGTTAGAATTTTTTCTGGAATAAAGAGATCTTCTATCAACATCTCTTCTCTGGAAGATATTAGGATTGAATCTTCATGCTTTATTGAGCTGCTGACAAAACTTCCTGTAGATTAGATTTCTAATGCTGGTTTTTGCCTTGTAGGGGAAGGGTTCATACACTGAGGACAGTACTGAAGATCTAGAGGAGAGAGTGGGAAGGTATTTTGTACCTGCAAGGTGCAAATCCTTTTGTGCAACAAACACTCAGTGCAAGCTGTGTAAACTGAATTCTCTGAAGCAAACATTCAGAAATTCAAGCAGTTTTCCACGTTTTCAGGGAGCCCCCGAGCTCCCCTTGCCAGCCAGCAGAGCCGGATTGTCTCCCTTACAGGCAGCAGTAAAGTTGCTCGGAAGAAAACAAGAAGAAAAGAAAACAAAACAGACAAACCTCAAAGTCCCCAGGGGAATGAACAGAAATAAACACAGTCAATGTGGAAATCAGTGTTGATTCCTGCCATCAGATTCTCACTCTGTTTGACCTCAGGAACAGCACTGACATGTACCAGAGGGCAGGGAGTAGGAAAAAAAAAAAAGGTGGAACACGTGACATGTGCAGTGAGGACATCTGATGTGTTTTAAGAAGCTCTATGCCTAGAAGTTATTAATATAAATTACCTCCTAATAGTTATACTTAACTATTATTTAGATAAACAATAGCTGTGGAATTTCTTCTAGTGTGTAAAGCCTTTAATAAACCAAGATCTTAAGGGAGTATCCACGTTGTTCCATTCAGTGACTTTAACACCTTCTGTTAAGTTACCAGACGTCTCTGACTCTAGATCGGACATCATTGCCCAACTTTAATAAAACCAACAAATTAAGGCTCAGATTAATATAATCAAATTTCATCTACCTTAAACTCAGCTAATTCCCAAAGATTGCAAAGGTATCTCCGATAAACAACTTGTGTCACCTGTGGTTGACATCAGTCTCAAGAGAGAAAAACTCGAGACCAGATGTAACTGTAGTTATCATTATCTGGTCATTACCTGTTTGCAGGGTGATATTATTCCTCCCCATCACGTTTCACTTTGCATGGCCTCATTGTTTCATGTCACTATTCCTTACAGAATCCAGATTGCTCTCTCTAACTCCATGCTGTATCTCTCATATCTGCTGCTGATGGAACTGTCATTTACCGCTTTGCTTTTCCAGGAGAGGAGCTTACAGTGTATTCAGAGATACAGGTATCCCTGTAATTGCTGGAGAGAGAGAGTGAGGAAGGCACATCTCAATTTTGAAAAGTATCATGTCTGTATTCGCAAAGCAAAATACTTCAGATTTCAAGTTTTGATGAAAAACTGGTGTTTTCCAAAGGTCAGGAAAAAATATCTGTCCAGCTTGACCAAGAACACATATGAAAGTTTCAAATGTCAAAGTGTGGGTCAAGGCACATAGACATTCTTGTGTCTTAAACAAGCAGTTAAATGGATGAACTGAGAAGAGGAGCATCATCTGTCCCATTAGCCATCAGCTGCTTATCCCTCCAGGCCAAGACAACATATTGGGGGACTTTGTTATATTTTCTTTTTCACTTGGCTAGTTCTGCTTGAGTCAGTGGTTCAGACTAATTACCAGAAAATAAATAATAAAATATGTAAGAGCCTCAGCAGGAGTGAATCTCTTTGCATACAGAAAGAACCAGCCCAGGTCTCAAAAAACTTAGCACAGAGCCAGGAAATTTAGCAATAAAGTAAACAACAAGACCAAGGAAAATGTACTTAACTTTGTTCTGGTTTTATTCACTTGATCAGTGTCTGGACATCCTTAAATTTACCACGTTCCATTTCAAAGGAGACAAGTGGCAGTTGTGCTGCCTTGGGCTTCATTCCTTGTGTTTCCACAGGTGGTAGAACATTGCTGTGATATTAGAAGAACAACTAAAGATATTCAGACATAAAGGAGTGATGGTATTAAACTTGGATGATTTTAGTTTGTGTTTAAAATTAGGATGTCAGATCAGATTTCTCCTTCAGCACCCCTTTATGGCCAATGGAAAGAAACAGGCACTTATTCAGAGAAATTTTTCTAACCTATCTTTGATGCATATTTTAAAAGGGGATCAGTCATCCTGTCCAAGAACGTTTATTTCTCATTATTGATTTTAGAAGAAACCCCGGAGATTAAATTTCTGGTTTAAACACCACAGTTACCTGTTTTTAAATAAGGTAAAGAAATCTAAGTGTCCAGAATTTAAGGAGGGCAATGTTTTGAAGTAAGATTTTAATGCCTGAGGGCTTGGTTCCAGCCTGACACCCATTACCACCTGGAACAACAATGGAATTCACCTCCTATCACTGTATATTGCAGGCAGCTATGGCTGAGCAGGGTAGTCAAGGCTCTTCTCACATTCAGTGAGGGAAAAAATGTGGTTCATGTGATGTATTTTAGAAATACTCTAGTATAGAAGGAAACATAAGCTCTTCCTTCTCTCCCCTGACTCTCAAGGCAGTTGGGATATAGCTACAGTCAGACAGAGATGTCTCATCTGCAGAAACATAACTGTGGGCAGATGAATCCCACCCGAGACATTCTGTATGACTTTATTGTTTCTTTCTACTTTAAAGCTGCTGGTGGAACTGCAAGACTGTGAATTCAGGTCAAATTCAGGTTCAGTCTTCTGATACCCACAAGAAGTTGCAAGAAATCTTGATTATTGACTGTGATGGACCCATAAAAGTATAATTCAACCACGAAAACCAGCCTCAGAAATCAAGAATTTCTCTCCACTCTTCCAGCTCTCTCCAATTAAAATATTATTTGATTTGTTTTCCTTTTTTTTTAATAGCCACTCTATTTGACCTGTATTGGAAATGCCACTAAATAAGATGCTTTTGTCATCCTTACAGAGTTCCCGAGTTTCTCTTGTTAACCCCACAGTTCAATGTCTCTCCATTATCATCCCTGCTCAACATTTCTAGAAGTCTGCAATGTATAGGTAATGGAATAAACTCAGGAAAATGCTGATTATTGAAGTTCCTGGAAAAGTTAGCAGAGATGTTATACAAAGTGTCAGAAACTAGAACATTGGGAAATTTGCACTGAGATGAATGTGTCATTTGATACAGGGAATATACTTATTGAACAGAATGGGATATATTCAGAATAAACACAAGAAAACAAACAATGAATAAACTCTTGTTACATTTCTTTTACTTTATGATGCTGTGTTACATTCAGTTCTTGTTATTTTGTTGATGTCCTTGTTTTGGTTGATGTTCAACACTGCTTAAATAGTGCAAGTAACTCTTTATTTGTGTCTGTGCTACAGCTCTCTCAGCACATTCTCGTGCCTCTCCCCACTTACACTTGATTTCTAAACAGGAAATAGATAACTTATTTTGCCAGAGAATTCAGTTCTCTAGAACAAGACTAAACTAAAAATTGAATTGTTGTGATGGCTGGTGACTCATTGCTTGCCTGATACAAGCCATAAATGCAATAACATCGAAGATGCACTCAACACTGCAGTGTATGTACGAGTGCAACCAATGACTTGCTTCTACCATCATCACCAGAACAAAGAATAATAAGGACACTTATTTTTTGGTTTTAATCACAGAATCGTTTAGGCTGGAAAAGACCTCCAAGACTGTCAAGCTCAACCTGTGCCCGATCCCCACCTGGTCACCCAGCCCAGAGCACTGAGTGTCAGGTCCAGTCGTTCTTTGAACACTTCCTGGGATGGAGACTCCACCACCTCCCTGGCACCAATGCCTGGCAACTCTTTCCATGAAGAAATTCTTCCTGATGTCTGACATGAAGCTCCCCTGGTGCAACTTGAGGCCATTTCCTCTTATCCTGTCATTTGTTGCCTGAGAAAAGAGTCTGATCCCCACTTTGTTACAGCCTCCTTTCATGACTGTGTTTAACATTCCAGAAATCCTGTGGACTAGGAAAATATTTTTATTTATTTCATTCATACTCAGAACAACATTCAGGAGATCAGTGGTATTCATCCAATAAAAACTGTTTTTTTAAATTTTCTTTTCCCAAAACTACAGTTTAAGTGAAAACTTTCTAAATTCTCCTCATCCAAAACTAAGAATGGTTAGTCAGTTTTATTTGAACCAGAATTGGTTTCTTACTCAAATCTAATTGATATCAGATAGTGACATTAACAGCTTCCAAAACTGTTTATGGAAGTCTCGGGATACTTCAGTAAATGTATATTCTCAGTGACATTTTAAGTCAGTTTCACCTTGTTTCTTAACCTTATTTGATGGTCCCTAATCAAAATTATATCCTGTGTAGAGGATTAGAGATTAGCAAGTGTTGCTTTTACTTGAAGCTACCTGATAATAGAGAGCAAAAGTTTATTGATGTGATATTTTTATTAAAATAAGTCTCGCCATGAAAAAATGAAAATTTGCTTTAAGCTGTGTATTTATTTTCTATCAGAATAAGGAAAGAGTATATATAAAAATGGCCAATATGAGTGAAAGATGGGCAGAGAGGAGAACAGAGAGATGAACGTCCTCATTTAGATGATTTTTGAAAATGGGTGAGACCATTTTAACATCTTTTAATCACTTCACTTGAAGTCTGATTTTCAGCCAAATCCTTCAAATCTGGATTCAGACGTGAGAATTCAATACAATGAAGATGAGGATGATTATAAACCTCACAAGCCTTTGTATTTGGCCAGGATTCTATTAGGTAAAGCCACGAGTCATCAAAAAGCTTTAAGCTGAAGGAGGGTAGATTTAGGTTGGATATCAGGAATGAATTCTTCCCTGGGAGGGTGGTGAGGCCCTGGCACAGGTTGCCTAGAGGGTGGTGAGGCCCTGGCACAGGTTGCCTAGAGAAGCTGTGGCTGCCCCATCCCTGGAAGTGTCCAAGGCCAGGTTGGACGAGGCTTGGAGCAACCTGGGATAGTGGAAGGTGTCCCTGTCCATGGCAGGGGCTTGCAATGAGATGATTTTTAAGGTCACTTTCTACCCAAACCATTGTGTGATTCTATGGGGAAAAGAAAAAATTAAAAAAAGGCAAAACCAAACCCAAAAATATGATTTGTAAAGCTTTTGATCCCTGTTTGGTACAAGAGAGTAACAAATGGAGACAGGAAAGGAGCAAGAGACAATGAGAGTTTTGGCTGCTAAGGTTGCAATTCTCTAGCAAACTGAAGTTGACTTGTATTCCATGTAGTCATCCATGATTCTAGTCACAGTCACTATGAAAAGTGTTGTCAGATAACAATTTAACCCAGGCTAGATGTGCACCATCCTCTGGAGAAGCCTTTCTCTTCCCATGGATTTTGGAGGGAGCCCAGGGCAACTCTGCATCTAACACAGGATCCACAGTGACACTCAGTGAATGAGGGCCAGGACAGCCTGAGTGCCAACAAGCTGCAGTTTTGGAGGGTTTAGTCCTGCCACCACCATCAGAATCAATTATTCCTGAATAAATCAATTAAATGGTGTTTAACCCCAGTAGAAATAGAGAAAAAGGTCCTTTGTGAGAAAGAGACCGGAATTATGTTGGTTTTTTTTTTCCATAGGAAAATCATGGCTGGACTCCAAGACGTTTTATAAGTCTGATTTGTTTTTTTCTTGCGTGTTCTTCTGGTACATTCATCTGCTTATTTGTTTAAGGAACGTGGTGCTGGTAAGAGATGCTGGATTAATGCCTTGGGGAGAGCAAAGCCTTTTATTTGTCCCCCGGCAGGTTCTCCCCATGCTCCACACTGGCATGGCTTCCCTGTGACCTGAAAGGACCACCTTTAAGGGTGAAAAGTAGTTTAGTTTCCCGGGCCTTTCCAAACTTGCCCTTTCCTCTAGTTCTGTCAGCAGTGGACAGAGGGTCATTGGAGCTTATTTTTGTAGACAAGGGCACACTGTCAAGGGTTTCATTTCACATCCAAAGCTTGCTCATAAATTTTGCTGGCCTTCAAACCTCACAATAGCAGGATTTTAATTTTTCGAAAGGCAGCTGCTGTCCAGGCTGGCAGGACTGTTTCTCTCAGAGCCTTCTCTCACCCTATTTCAATTCACAAAATTCTACAGGCCATGAAAATAGTAATAATAAGGGAAAAAAATAATGGTAATAATGTTAACACTCACTCCACAGCTCTCTAGACTTCATTTCCTCAGACAACTGACTGCAAGCCCCAGTCAAAAAGAACTTGTATGCCATGTTTTGCTTTCAGCAAGATTCTCTCTTCTCCTTTATATCTCTGCACAGTTTATTGTCTTGAAGATGGTCTGCTAAGGTTACCCACTTCTGGGTGTTCTCCTTCATCCTCTCTATCACCTGTGGCATTGGAAACCTCATGTAATATTCCTGAGCATCAACACATCATTTTTCAGGCAAAGTTTAATATTTGGCAACACCCTAGTGCTCCCCACCAAGACCTTGAAAAAGCTTCTTAAGGAGAGATGGAATGAGAGAAAAAAGGTGGAGAAATAAAGCCAAGGAAATAAGGAGAAAGAGAGAAAGGAAGAAAAACAAGTTTCACAAACCGTCTCTGATGATTTTTAGGAAAATAAATATTTTTTTTTTTAATTTCTCTAAAATTGGCTAAAGATTGGTTGAAACATGGAATATTGTCCTAGTCTGAAAGACCTGTGGGTTAAAGTGCTATTCTCAATATGGGTCCAGGCTCTCCTTTGTAATGTAACTTGATAAAGGGCGTCAATCCTGAGATTTGGAGAGAGTCCCCATTTCATCTGAAGGACAAATTCCCAACAGTGGGAAGCAGGAGCAGAGTCCTAAACATCATCTTTCTTGAATGAAAACTGCCTGTGCTCTAGCAGTGTGTATTATCCTCCCCTGGCATCTCTTCTTCAAAAGAGGGGAGGCTATTTTGAAAACAATATCCCAAATCTCATTCTGGTTATGAGATAAACACACTCCCCATGGGTCTTTTTCACCACTTTGGGTTTCTGAGGAACTTTGGATTCTCGGGATGTGTCAGTTCTTGTTCTCTCCATATGACCAGGTGTGAGGATTTGGAAATTCAGAGCTCCCCAGGTAAATCTGATGCAAGTGGTATCTGCAATATCTCATTATAAAAACTGCAAAATCAGGGTTGTTGTGCTTTCCCCTCTTAATGTAGTTCTTCATTGAATGTGTCAGGAAGCAGCTCCCATTTTAATGTTTGATAAATAAAAAGAGATAGGAGTGCTGCAAAATACTCGATACCACTCATTAACAGATCTGGGGAATCCTCCTCAGATCATCACTGTGTGCCCTCCCTTCACCTTTTCTCTTTCCAGAAGAAAGATACGAGCCAGGAAATTCACAACAGGAAACTGCAATTATTTCTGTTATCTTTATTGCTGTTTCTTCCCCCCTCCCTCCACCCAATCAGGAGCGAAAAGCCAAAGGACGGCGAAGAGCAATTTGCCTTGGAAATGCAACATTTTGGGTGTTCTGCCATTGATGCTGCATTTTTAATACCCACCTCTCTGAGTGTGTTATCATTAAAACTTCATGGCTACCATTTTATTTATTTATTTATTAGCAGCAACGCCACCCCTGCACTCGGCAGCGCTTCCTGCCTTCCTGATTTCAGCAGCGCCTGACCCCATTTCAGTCAATTTTCCATATCCTGCCAGTCTCGGATCCGCCGAGGGAACACACTGATGCTGTGTTTATGCTAATTTTATGCTCTCTGAGTTGTGTCTGTTATTCAAAGCAGTTGAAGCAGTTATTGCCAGTAATCTTATTTCTGTGAGAGCCCCCAGGGCAGAGCAAGCCTCGGAGCCGGTCCTGCAGACCGTGTCAGAGCCATCACAGCCTGCTGGTAAATGGCAGCTCTTTCCTGCAGAATCTGATATCAGTTACTTGGCAAACACAGTAATAAAATGAAACAAATCAGATTTTCAAGTAAATAAACCAGACTTCAATGGCAACAACAATGGTCAGGACAACAGGATTTTAATAAGTGATGCTATACGGGGGAAAATATCGGAGCGCTGCATCCCTTCTTTTCCTGCTCTGCCCCTGCTCCAACCCAAAATTATCTGCCTGAGCCCTTATGTACTGAAAGCAAACCAAAACCAAAAATACTGCCAGAGTGGAGTCTGCTCTCCCAGTCAGTAAAATGGGAATTCACTGATGGCATGTTTGGAAGTTCCCCTGCCAAGGTCCTGAGCTGTTGTGTTGGGCAACAGAAGAAGAAAATGAATTGTTATTCCTGTTTTTCTGCTCCATAATATCCATGGGAAGTTGTACCAGACCGTCTGCATTACAGGACAGATGGATGGTCCCTACCAAGGGAAACCTTTTGTTTGGAAGAGCCAAATGTAATCTGTGGTTTTGCCACCATTTTCTTGGGCACCTGGGGTGTATTATTTAAGGATGGGTCTGGCAGCGCTCATCACCTTTTCAACAAGGTTTTCAAGCAAACAAAATCACCCACTTCCTTGGTGCTTTCCTAAAAGCCAAATAATCAGCAGACAGAAAAGGTATCTTATTCTAAAATAGCATTTGGAGAAAAACTTGAAGTTCTGCGTTTTCAGATAGCCTTGCCTTGGAAAGCGTTTAAAATTTTGTCAGAAAGCCAATAGCTGGGAAAAAAAAAATTGGATTCTGGCCAATTTTCAGTTGCCAAAAATGTAAGCCATTTTTCTCGTAAGAAGCATTTCCTCTAGAAAACTTCAATTTAAGAAACATTTTTCAACATGAAGACATTTCGAATGGAACATTTTCATGTTTTTCTACTGCCATCAACAGCACTCAGCTTTTATTGTGCAGCTTAAGGCCATGTTTGCAGCATACTGTGCTCTTTAGAAACTTGCCCAGCTATGTTGAGTCCTCTATAGCATCAGGAGCTCCCACATATAAATTTATATATGTATATATACATAAATGAAACACAAAATCTGGAATTTAATCTCTATACTATAATTTCTCATCTGTCAAAACTGATTAATAATGCTTCGATTTCATTACTCAAATAATTTTTGAACTTTTCTGAAAGTCTCTGTCATCTGTTCTCTATGCTAAACTTCCTGAGCAGCAGAAGTTTTACTCTGATATCACTTTCCTCATATTTTGTAAATCTGATGAAAGCATTTGGAACTTTATTTTTGTCTTTGAAATCATACAAGACCAAAGGAAACATTCGGATCACCCACATGCTCCTCCTGGTCTGACGGCAAATTAAATATGCCCTGACTGATCACTGTCCCTAAAGCCAATTCATGATGTTTGGCCACATCCATTATAACAGTTCTTGGTCCCCAAAACACTGGGTGGCCCCTCACAACATGCATGTTGGAAATGATTCCTGGTTGAGGAACTGTGGAGTATCAAGGTATGGTAATATTTCCTTGAATTATTTCATTTTACAGCACATAAATAGTGTATGTTTTTGTGTCTTCTCTGATCAGAAGATAAGCAAAATTTGTGAGAGTATTATTCTATTTTCAACAATATTTACATCGGTTTTAAAGGAGGTAGCAGGCTTTGCATGTCCAGAGAAGGGCGGTGGAGACAGTGAAGGGTCTGGAGCACAAGTCTGATGAGGAGTGACTGAGGGAGCTGGGGGGGCTCAGCCTGGAGAAAAGGAGGCTCAGGGGGACCTTTCCACAATTCCCTGAAAGGAGTTTTTAGCCAGGTGAGGGTCTGTCTCTTCTAGGGAACAAGGGACAGGACAAAAGGAAAAGGTCTCCAGTGTGCCTGGGGAGGCTTAGGTTGGATACTAGAAAACATTTCTTCACCAGAAGTGTTGCACAGCTGCCCAGAGCAGTGGTGGAGTCCCCATCCCTGGAAGGATTTAAAAGTCATACAGATGTGGCACTTGGGGACATGGCTCAGTGGTGGCCTTGTCAATGCTGAGGGAACAGTTGGAGTAGAAATGAGAACAGGGAATGAAATAAATGATGTTTTTTCCCCACTGAATTATTTTCTCTACAGACTTTCTTTTTTTTTTTAACACACACACTTTTTATAAAATACTCATTTAGAAAAAAAGAAAAAGAAAGAACTATGAGCATCAATTGAGTTTTATTCCTTAAGAACAGAAATGCTTAGGAAAATGATTTTTTGAAAACTTTTCTAGATGAAAATAGTATAACTTAAAAAGATGTAGACAGTATTCTGCCTACTTCTGGACAGATGTTCCTTGCAATAGCTGTATTTAATATGGAGGTATTTCTCCATTCATGAAGCAAACATCAGTTAATTGGATTGTTGTACAGATTTACTTATTCAGAAAAATATTCAGAATATACGTATGTGGTTTTTTCATCTATGTATGTATAAATCTAGATTAAAATTTATTTATGGTCTTCATCAATGCTATTCCTTCTAAAGTAAATTTAAAAAGTCATCATGACTTTGATAAGAGAGGAATTGGACCACTTAAACTTTTTATATCAATCTCTTTTACATCATTCTCGAAGAAGGTGATGGCTGAGAACAAGTATATATGTCTAATGTCCTTCTTCCAATATTAGTATTATATTTGAGCAATTCATAACATTCTTAATGAAATGCTGAAAAAAATGCCTTCTGAATTTTCTTGGGTTTTTTATTAATAACATTTCCATATGTAAACACAAATATAAACACAAACACAGCGTAGGCATGTACAGCTTTGACAGTATTTTCAAGTATCCGTTGGCAGGAAGCTACTTTTTAATATTAATGGCAAATTGCTGGATTTAGGATATCCAAAAAAACAGTTTTCTCTTTCTGTATATATTTGTTTTACATGTTTGGAAGCATTTGAGGCTTGGAAGATTGGTAGTTATTGTGTGTCCTTCTTCTCACAATTCAAACTAAGGGGTCCTGCTGTGCAGTATTGAGGAAGGTGGTCACTGGCCACCTGACAGACGATTTCCAGAATTTGGATATTTGGCATCCAAATTAAGGGACATATCTCCAAAATTCATAGAATCTTAGAATGGTTTGGGTAGAAGGGACCTTAAAGATTATCTAGTTCTTACCCCTCTGCCATGGGCAGCAGCATCTTCCACTAGATCCATATAACCTGGAAAGGTGCTCCAGTGGGATAGAGGATCACAATGAACTTGGGTTAACTGAGCTGAAGGCAACAGCTGTCAGGGTTATTCTGGATTTTTATTTTCCTGCTGAGACAATATTTAACTTTTTGACCAACTGAAGCAGCACCAGAAACAGAAAAGGAAGGACCAAGTCCTATGCACACATTTAACATCCCTAAATTGCTTTTGCAGCTACTGGAGAGAAACAGGCATCACTTGGGCTCCAGAGTGAAATGTGTGTCTAAGCCTAGTGGGATAAGTAATCTTTTGGAGGTTTCCTGTACATCATCCTCATGGTTCAACCCCAACTTGAGATATGGAAGACAATCGCTCCTCTGCCTGATGCAAACCCAAATCTCCCTTTTTTTCCTGAGACAGAAACTGAGTCTTGTCATTTTAGAGATAAATAGGATAATTTTCCTATTACTGCTCAGTTACTTGTCGCATCAAAGATATCACCTTATTTTAAACAGATGGTTTAAATTGCATATATTTTCCTCTTTTTCTCTCAGTTAGCTCCTTTTATTGTATTATTTATTTCCATGGTAAAAAGGAGACTTTTGAATCATAGAATATCCTGAGCCGGAAGGGACCCACAAAGATCATCAAGTCCAACTCCTGGCCCTGCACAGGACATCCCAATGATCCCACCATGTGTCTGAGAGCACTGTCCAAACACTTCTTGATCTCTGTCAGCCTTTTAGGCCATGAGCTCCCTGGGGAGCCTGTTCAGTGCCTGACCACCCTCTGGGTATCAGTAGTTTCTCATTAGAGAGAATAATATGCTGCATAACACAGTGACAGGCCAGTCAGCTTCACTATTTTCAAGAACTAGTCTCTTGAGAGCATAGTTTTCTCTCCCTAAAGATATTTATGTCACTTGTCTTTAAAGAACTTTCTCTTCCATCCGTTGTGGATGTCCCATCATAACCTAAGCTTATACAATTGCAATAAATTGAATAGTACCACCAATGCAATCATTCTTACAGTCAAACAAAGGAAAAAAATCTAACTCATCTTTTCATATGGAGTCTGGATTAATGTTCCTGGATTAACTCAAAGAATCTCTGTTCTTTCAAATGCACGGACAACAGTGGGATGATTGCTTTTTTCTTTATGAATGAACATAGACCAAGGCTCTGAGCAACTTGGTCTAGTGGAAAGTGTCCTTGCCCATGGCAGGGGGTTGGACCAAGATGATCTGTAAGATCTATTTCAACCCACACCATTCTGTACTTGCAGGATTCTAACATGGGAGCCCTAAAGATCAGCTCTTGACCTTTAGATCCACGTTAGTTTTGGCAACGAGAACATAGAAAATGAAAAAGATGAACAATCCATTCCTATGCAGGACTTCTGCTAATGTTAAAAAATGCTAATAGGTTAAAGAAAGTCATACATTTTTTCATTTTATTGAACCTAATAAAAATACATCATTTTGCTCGCTCTCTTCCTCTCCAAAGGGTTCATTATTTGCCATAGACTGAATGTTACCAGTTAGAGGATTTTCAAATATTGTTTCCTTCCTATTTCTCTTAATTTGGCTGGAGGTGCAATGATCCAAGTGAATTGGAGCATTAAATTCCTAAAAAAGAAAGTACATCCCTGATTTCCCTCTGATGAGGCAGAGTATACACACACACATACATACACACACATGCACATGTGCACACAGACACACCATTTGAAGCCCCAAATATTGTGCTGAAACATTTCTCCCTCACATATAGGCTTGGGAAGAATTTAGTGCTAAATAAATGCTGCCTCAAACCAGGCAAGATAAAACATAAATCATTGCATTAAAAACCTCTAACAAGTCTATCTGCTTTTTGAAATGACTGGGAGATGAAAGAGAGGAGTCTCATTTAAGAAGGCCCAGCGGAACAGTTCTGCATTTATATAGCTGTTATCAAAAGCAATTCATTTGGAGATCAAATAGACTGACAGATAGGACAAGCAGGGGATCACTACTGCCTTCAGGCAGCCAAAAGCAAGGCTGGTTTCCCAGTACCATCACTAATATTGGGTCTAGTCAATGCTCGTGTCTATTATGGCTCGCAGTAACAGCCAGCTGAATGTTAATATACACTTCTTACACTCCAATTCGATGCCGATTTTTAGCTGAGGGAGTAAATAGTCTACAGCCCTTTCTCTGAGTTTTTTCCTTTTCCTTTTTCTGGTGGGAGAAGCTCCTTTTGTAATTATTGTGTGTCTGCTGTAGATTTAGTTCTTACAAAGGCAGTGCCACTGAAGACTAAAGCAAGACAAAGAGCTTGCCCCTGTCCCGTTAGGAATGTTCTGTGGTGTGTGCATGGAGAGCACCTCTCTTCTTTCTGTGCTGGAGACATGCTGCTCCTTATTTACAGAAAAATCTAGATTCTGTTTGCTCCTTTCAAAATAAAAAGCACTGTATCAGCACAAGGCTGGCTGCAATTTCTCCAATTCAGCACGTCATAAGGAAAACTTACTATTTCCTCTCCAAAAACACTGTCCTTACCATTGGGGTAAGCATAAAGACTTGTCTATGCTGATGTTAGCCACCTAAAATATGTGTTCAGTGCTAAATCAGACAGAGTGAAGGAGTGATCCCCGTTTTTTTTTTTTTTTTTTCCTGAGCTCAGGTAGCACAGAGACTACTTGTGTTTACACAATTTAGCACAAAGTTTTTGTCTAGTGGAAGGTGTCCCTGCCCATGGCAGGGTAGTGGAATTAGATAAGCTTTAAGGTCCCTTCCAACCCAAATCATTCTATGATTCTATGAAATCTCTTCGAAATGAAACTGCCTAATCCTCACTGTTACAGCTTCTCAGGATCCCAAGAGATGCCTCCATGGCCCTAAAACATGAATGTTATTTTCTGTTGGGTTTGTTGGTTTTTTTAATGGGAGGTCTGCCTTATGGCCACGGTGATGTTTTTATTGCATCATGCTGAGAATATATGTTGCATGCCTTGGGGTGCAGTGGGAGAGGAATTTAGGATGCTGCAGAGTATAAACTGCTAAGGATACTCTTAGCAGATTCCTTCCGGCCAAACATGGCCATGATTATACCCCAACCATCTTAGTATATATCTGAACAAAGGATTTAGGAACCACATACGATGGATTTCTAATTACTTACAGAAATCAATGCTCTGTGAGATGCAATTGCCTTGGAAAATTGAGATCTCAACTTTCTAATTTGAGTAAAATAAAAAGTCAGAAACAGCACAAATGCAAAAAAATTGGAACATGGCATGAGAGTGGATAGAACATGTGGGGATGTGCTTATCAACTTCTTTGTTATATGTTGCATTTTTTGTATCATTTTTGTTACTATTTTCTCTTTGTTTGTTTCTTTTGCATTGTCAGATGCAGCCATCACTGTATGGAGAGCACTGGAGACTCATTTGGGTGACAATTCAATGGCCTCTGTAAGAAAGCAGCAAACAGGTAAGCTGGATAGTTTTTCCTGGACAAAAGAGAACTGGGAATTGTGGAAGAAGAAAGAGAGAAGGAATAAAAATTGAGAGAAAAAGGTGGGGTAGAAAATATGTGAAATGAAGTACAACAGGTAAAAGTAGAGATAATACACCAATTCAGTACTCAGGGCTTGACACTAAAAAATGTATACACAAGATATATTAATTAGAGGCACTGAATCACCATTAAAAATTTGGCCCTTAAGTCTTACAGAATGTTCTGTTTCCAGTGCACAGTCCCCTTTCCTTCAGTGTAGAACTACAAATTGAATAGACCAGTGTAGCCTGGAAAGGGATGCACAGAGGGCAAAGTGGGAGCAGGGTAGACAGGGAATGACCATTCACTCTGTCTTCCAGTAAAAGGACTATGAACTAAAATAAATAGCTCAAAAGACGGTTTTCAAAACAGAACATTCAAAAGGACTGTTTCTTCAAAGAATATTTCAGTAAACTAATGTGTCCCTTGATGTCTGATGACAAGATGACACTTAAAACTCACCTGGGTTAAAAAAACAATAGGACAAATAAATGGCAAGAAATCATCAGGGAATGTTAAATAGAAATGAGCTTCCTCTGAGCTGTAAGTCACAGGAGTGTGGGGGAATACACAAGAGAAATATCAATCTTTGTTGTCCTGCTTCTTTTGTTATTCCCTTGGCACTCTGGACACTTTTAGTCACTAGGCTAAATGGATCTTTGATGTGGACCAGCCAAATTATTCTGTTCCCATCACAAGATGTGTCTTTCCTTTTTTTTGCTGGGTCTCACTCTTTGTTCCACAGCCCAACTGCCCTGCAGATAGTTTTCCTGCAGAGTTCCTGATCTGCTGACCTGAGAACCTATTCATGGGTTAGAAAAAAATCAAACCCATTATGAACAAAACAAAGTCATGGTGCCTCTAGTGCTGCCAGATCCAGGGTAAGGAAATCCAGTGCAACACTTGGAAGCCAAAAAAGATGGGATGAAATACTAATTATGGCAAGACTTTACAAAAAAGGCTATCTGCCCCCATGAGAGTCCAAGCCTCCAAGCTAGTCTCTCGTGGAACAAAAGTAAGTTGTCAGATTTGAATAATTTCCCTGCATGTGTATAAATCCTCACATTTCTACACAACCCCCCCTTCCCCCTCCTCCCTACTCCCCCCTCTCTTCAGTTTTGCAAACAAGAAAAGAAACACTAGGAGCTATTTCACTGGATAACCATGCAAATGAAACAGGAGATTTAAATGTCTTAGCAAGGAGATCAGAGACACAGTTGGAAACAGCTGTAAGGGGCATTGGGATGATTATAAGGGAATAGGATGGGTGCATTATTTGGCTTGGTGACTTCATTAGTGATATTTGGCATCAGATGCTCAGCTGATGTGAATCCGAAGAGCTCCTCTGTGCCTGCTAAACCCCTCTGAGGATTCACTTATTTGTCCTGAATATGGATTTCTATATTATTCTACTTTATTTTTTCTCCACTGTGTTGGTCTCCAGGCAGCATTTTGAAAATAGGAATTTAAGGCATGAGAAGATACTTTGTGAGATGGAACAAAACCCAGGGTTTACCTGTTACCTTGAAGATTCTGAAGACTCATTAGAGACAAAATCTTGGGGTTTGATTCAACTTACCCACCAGTAAATGAAATTTGGGAACACATCATCCTTACACAGGCTAAACCCCTAAATTCCTAGTGGCTTGTCACTCAAAGTTGTTGCTGAAAATGTATAAATTGTGGCTTTTTGCTCACACAGCAATATCAAATACCTGTGCAATTTTCAACAGGAATTGTCGCTCATAAATTTCTGATTTCTTTTAAACATTTCCTGAAATAAAATAAAAATTAAATAGGAGAATTTGCTTTACTTTTAGCTATTTTTCTGACAGATATGGGAGTGCTGTCCTGCTCCAGAACCTGTACATTTACTGTTTTTAAGATGGAAGAATCTTTAGCATAAAGTAGAAATATGGTTCCTTCTGCAAGAACCTTCAGTGTTCTGGGTTTTATTCCCATTTGAGGAAGATGGGGAGAAATAAGCAGACATTTGAGACATCCTACCTGACAATACGTGTCCAAAAATTCAACCATTTCTGTCCCTGGAAGCGTTTAGAAAAACATGTACATATGTTGCTTATGGTCGTGGTTTAGTGGTGGCCTTGGCAGGGCTGGATTAGCAGTTGGACTTGATGATGTGAGAGGGCTTTCCCAACCCTGATGATCCACAGGTGGAATGGGTACGGAAGACAACAAAACACTTCTTTTCATGCACCCAGTGGACACACAGACTTCAGACCAAGTAATGGAACAACTGCACCTGCATTCAGCAGACAAGATGTGAGTGGGAACACTTCTATTAATAATAACAAACGTCTAACTCTTTCATAAAAGGAAACACCACCTTTTTCTGTCAAGCTAAGACTGCACGTCCCTGACAGTGCACCATCCATGGCTTCTCCTGCCCATACATTTAGGTGGAAAGTTACCTAACACAGGGAAGAATTTTTGTCTGTAAAGTACTGGAAAACACACAACTTTGTCAACGTCCTTAAAAAAGTATCAGTACTCAGAGGGTCGTTGAAAGCTTGGAACATTTGATTTAGCAAAGAAAATTTTAAAACAAAGATGTTTAGGAAGACAGACAGTCCCTGTGAAACCATTAACATTTAGTTCACCACTAAACCATGTCCCCAAGTGTCACCCCCGCACATTTTTTGAACACTTTAGGGGTGGTGACTCCATCACTTCCCTGGGCATCCTGTTCCAATGCCTGACCATCCTTTTAGTGAAGAAATTGTCTCAAATATCCAGTCTAAACCTCCCTGGGTGTAACTTGAGGCCATTTCCTCTCATCCTATTGCTTGTTCCTTGGGAGAAGAGACCGACCCTCACCTGGCCACAATCTCCTTTCACAACCCCAGTTCCTCAGCTTCTCCTCACTAGACTTGTTCTCTAGACCCTTCACCAGCTGTATAAACAGATATATAACACTCAAAACCTTTCTCCTCCAGGGACATCTAATAATTTGGATGCTAAGCAGAAAGTCTGACATTCTGCTTAATGCTCTGACCCCATAACTGCCGGAGTTTTCTGCCCTTCTTCTGTGTGTCCATGAGCAAAGTGATGCACTTCACATCTGGTTTGAAAAGGACGTTAAAAAAGCAGGATTGCTTTCAGAGTGCTGAGAGACTGCACAGGTCAGCATTGAAGGTCTGCTTGACCAGCAGAGTTTGGTATAAGCAGCCAAGGTGTGAATGGGCAAGTTCCTTGAACTTTCAAAGGCGTTGGATCACGGAGATGCAAGCTCAGGAAGCATCACTGCAGTTGAAAATATAATTATACACCAGGTGGTACAACACCCGGAGCAGTAAGTATAAGCAGAGGGTTTATAAAACATGCAATCCTCAAGATGATGGTGCTGTTAGAGAGTCTTTCATAGATTAGGTCTAGGAACTCTTGTTAGTCCAAACTGAATCCTCTTTCACCGTTGCAAAGAGCAGAGGAGTCTTTCACGCAGTGTCAGAAAGGCAAATTTTATCTCTGTGAGTACCTTATCAGCCACCTCATGGGCAGCTCCAGCAAGTCCTTGCAATGTCCCACAGTCCATTGTGTGTAAAGAAAACATCCACATTTTAAGCCCTCAGTGCTGTTGTATCACAAAACACTGCTCACAAGATAACTGCAGGCTGGAGCCATGAATCCATTTTCCCCTATTTACATGAATTTTCCTCAGAGTCCTTCAGGAGGTATCATACTCAGCACTTCCCAAAGGAAATTATGTGTATAAAATTCATGAGAAATCCCTCTTTCTCCAGAGTATTAGTAGACATCTCTCTATTATGCAACCCAGGAATATCGTGAACCAATAAATAAACCTGGAGGATGAAGGATATTTGCCTCACCAAAGCAAACATCCTGAGAGGTGTGAGGAGAATATGTGCAGTGGTTTTAAGGGATAGACTTGAGGGTCTTTTTTTTATTTCTGAGAGATTCATGGTGATTAAGATCAGAGCAGTACTTGCTGAGCCTCAGCAGCAATCTTAACACAGGAATGTGATTCTAATCTGTAATCATCCTTGTAATATGCCTATTTTATTAAGCAATATTAATGAGCCTTATATATGTCATATCTTGGTAGAGCAGAGGAGGAATTTGGTGGCTTAGTGCAAGTGATTTTTTCCAGATTTTGTTCATTTGAACAGAGTAGGGCCAGAGTTCACCTGAAAAGCAGGTTTATGCTGGAGCTCAAGGTTTCCAGTCTGCCATTAAAATGATCGGTGCAGAATACACTGTCCTTATAAAGTTTATAAAAGTGAAAAGTTATTTGAAGCTGAATTTTTGGAGTTACTAAACTGTACTACATAGTTTTGGGAAGGAACTAAACTGATGGATGGCCTTTCAGTATATAAAGGGGATCTGTAAGAAAGACAGGGACAGGTTCTGTTGAGATTAGAGAAAGGGTGATGATTTAACACTGAAAGAGGGTCAGTTTAGATTTGGTAGAAGGCAGAAGTTTTTTTTTTTAAATGAAGGTGGTGAAACACTGCAACAGGTTGCCCAGACAGGATTCTGTGGCTTTGAAAGAGGATTTATATAGACATAAGCAGTAAATTAACCACATTTATCTTTTAGACCTTGATAATGCAGTCAGAGCTTTCAAAGATTGCTTACCAAAGCTTTGCAACATGACAAAATCAGGCATGAAAGATTCAATTGTATGGGAAATTTTTTAATATTTGAAGGTTGAAACAGCTCTAGGTGAATAAAGAGGATTGGAAAGTGGTGTCAGAGGTCTTGATTGCTGCCCTGCTTCCTTTCCTGGGCTCTCTCCTTGTCTTTCCCTTGCCGATGTAGGATATGGCATTGCCAACATCAGCACACCTCTCTCAGGATTAGGGATGAGGTTGCACACATTCCCTCTCCCCTCTTTCCTCTTTGTCCCCCATCATTCATGTTTTAAAAATTATCTTCCTTCTGTCCAGAAACCCTTCCTGCTCTCCTGGGCTTTCTGGGGCTGTGGAAAAATGAGGAGGGTTGTGAAAAAGACATGAGGTGGGCCAGCTTCAGAAAGACAGAAGATTGCTGGACCAGTCCAGAGGCCAGAGGAAATCCTCAGGGATCACATTGTTCTCTCCTGCCTACTCTCAAGGGTGATGGTGTGTGCCAGAATGACTGCAGAGACTCTTGGCATGTGTGCCTAAAGGGGAAGGAAGTATGTGATAAAAACAATTTAGTTTTCTAGTCAAAACTGTGGCAAAGATCTAAAATCCCCCACTCATTTAATGGTGTCCTCATTCCTTACACCCCAGTAGTTCTACTCTGGATTTGCCTGGTTTACAGGGTTTTGTCTGCACAATAGGAAAGCTATTTTCAAAATTCCATTTCACCTATTTTTAGTCTGTGACCATGTCATAAGATCAGTATTTTCAGAGGTGTTTTATTCTGCTGTGAGACTAAGATAAGAGCAAGAGATGCAAGGAGAGGCACCTTATGCAGGCACCCACTGTTAGCTACAGAGAAAGCCTAAATTTACACTGAGCTTTTAATTTTCATCTGGTTTAAAATCCCTCCTTTTTCTGCCATGCAAAGTGTTTCAACCATCTGTGTTTTCTTTGCAAACTCTCCACAAAATTTTAAACTACTTCTTGCACTGCAGAAGTCAAAACCAAAAGCACTATCAATCCTAGAATAAAAGCAACCTTTTCTCATTTAAAAAGCTTGTGTCTGTGCAATAAAATAACATTAGCTCTTTTGTGAGATCTTTATCCTGAGAAAAACCATCTTTAGTGATTATCTATCATGATGACAGGCTGTTCTCAGTCACCAGCTGTCAGAACAAAAACTCTGCCTGGTAAATACAGACACATCCTTAAGTACAGTTTTTCTGTCATAATAAAATGTACCTCATTTTATATGATCACAGAATTGTTTGGGTTGGATAGGATGTCAAAGGTCACCCAACCCCCTGCCATGGGTAGGGACATCTTACCCTTGTCCAGGGTGCTGAGAGCCGCATTCAACCTGGACTTGAACAATTCCAGGGATGGGGCAGCCACACATAGTTGATCCCCTGGTCACACAACATAAGGAATCTGTCCCATTACATTATTAATCATCCCCTGAGAGATGGAGAATTAATCATCAATTGGCTGAAGAACAACTTTAGTTACTGTTTGTATTTATAGATAACCTGATCCCTCTGTGACCAGACTACAAACAGACCTGCTCAGCAGTGACTTCTGTAAACACATTTTGAGGCTCTCAGCCTATTTTTAATCCACTTAAGGTGCACCATGTTAATTTTGAGAATTTTTTTCACCTAGTTTTGCAATCAAAAGGTTATGGTGTACAAAGTGAAAAGCCCCACAGATGCCTATTGCTTGAATACTGCTGCCTTTATCGACTGAACTTGTAATCTCATCAGAAAAAGAGCTATCAATTTACTTTGACAGGACCTATTTTCCATAAGCCTGTGTTGACTGGCATTCCCTATATGTCCCTTCTTTATTTCTGAGGATGGGGGACTCCAGGGTACGAGGGAAGAGGGTTTGCCACAGCACATACAATCTGCAGCTTCAAATTCAAGCACCAATTGTCAGCCTGTCTCCTGGAGACTCCGGCAGCCTGAAATGGCCCTGCAGTTATTTTATGCTTTGCTCTCTCCAAATCAAGACTGTCCTGTCTAGAAATCCAAGGAGGCCTTTCTCAGTCTCTATATAAATAATTCTTTCATACAGCCAACATTATTAGTCATAGTGTGCAATGGGTTCTGTATTAGAATAGTAAAGAAGCCCACTGGCAGTGTGAAATGACTGATCTCCGCTGTGGATGGATCTGGAGCTGAGTCCCAACAGCCCCTACCTGGAGGCACAGGAGAATTTAAGTTGGTGAGGCGGAGGAGGGATTGGTGATATTAGGGAAGCTGACAATTTGTG
Organism: Pseudopipra pipra; assembly: GCF_036250125.1. Classification (NCBI taxonomy): domain Eukaryota; kingdom Metazoa; phylum Chordata; class Aves; order Passeriformes; family Pipridae; genus Pseudopipra; species Pseudopipra pipra. The sequence continues at coordinate 112,972,182 of NC_087551.1, forward strand.
TGACATGACAGCTCTTCTGCATGGACTGCACTTTTCCTTTTTTTTTTCCCTTTAACCCTCAGCACCTTGCAAGTGAAACCAGCTTAAGTGCACTTATTGTTTCTGTTTCGATTTCACCTTTTATTTCTATTTTTACCTGTATTTGTATTTCTAATTCTATTTATATCTCTATTTCTATCTCTATGTCTATTTCTATTGTTACCACTATCAGCATTTCAATTTTCATTTCTATTTTTATCTATTTTTACTTTCATTTCTAATTCTATTTCTATCTCTATTTCTGTCTCTATTACTATCACTTATTACTATTTCTATCTCTATTATCTCTATCTATCATCTCTATCTCCATCACTATCACTATTGTTATTCCTTTTCCTATTTTTCTTTTTCTATTTTCTTTTTCCTTTTTTCCTTTTTCTTTTTCTTTTTCTTTTTCTTTTTCTTTTTCTTTTTCTTTTTCTTTTTCTTTTTCTTTTTCTTTTTCTTTTTCTTTTTCTTTTTCTTTTTCTTTTTCTTTTTCTTTTTCTTTTTCTTTTTCTTTTTCCTCTCCCTCTCCCTCTCCCTTTCCCTTTCTCTCTCCCTCTCCCTTTCCCTTTCCCTTTCCCTTTCCCTTTTGCCTTTCCCTTTCCCTTTCCCTTTCCCTTTTGCCTTTCCCTTTCCCTTTCCCTTTCCGTTTCCCTTTCCCTTTCCCCTTCCCTTTCCCTTTCCCTGCTTTGCTTTTTCTTTTTCTCATTCTTTTTTTTACTTTTACTTCTATTTCTAATTCTATTTCTATCTCTATATCTCTATTACTATCACTATTACTATTTCTATCCCTATTACTATCACTACTAAAATTACCACTACTACCCTTTTGTTTCAAATATGATTTCAATGGCAACTGAGCTGCCAGGATGGAACTGTACTTTTTGAAAATAATTAATTAGAAACAGCCTCAATGCAGAGGACTCCAAAGCCTGAGTGGGCAAAATGGGCTGAGTGACAAGCAAAGCTGTATTAACATTCTCATTTTGCACGTGAGGAGCTGAGGGGCAGAGACATTAAATGAGTGGCCTGAGGTCAGAGAGGGGAATTGGCAGCAGGATCCAGACTTGAACTGAGGACAGCTCATATCCAACCTAATTCGGAAGTTACAAGTTTCATTTTCCATTACTTTTTTTGTTGTCTGTCTTCCTTTTTCCTCTCTGAAACCAGCTTAGATAACCAAAATGCTGTAGTGAATTTGTCTCAGGACAGACAGCCGAGGGAAATGGGTGCTTTTTCTGATTTCTTTTCCCCTTGCTCCCAGTACAAGCCTTAGTGAGTTGCTTAACTCTTCCTTGTTTCGTGTCATCTGTCCCTGATTCATAGACAACAGCCCAGCTTTCTCTCCCAAAGCTGTTAGGGAAAGCAAGAGTCTGCTATTTCTCTTGGAAGGGAAAACTTGAATTTAAAACAGAATACTGGAGATGTTGAAAATCATAAAAAATATCATATTAAACAATAATTTTTAAATCATTCTAATTTCTTTGGAATTACTACAATTTTTTTCCCAGAGTTTTGGGGACTATATATGCTCTGAGCCTCCTTGAAATGAAGTACTGTAGTCAATTCTTGAAGGACCTGAAAGACGGGAACCTTGTCTGAGCTTGTTGTTGGTTCCCAGGTCTATGAGATGTCTGAAGCCCTGAGCTCCTGTAAACTCTTAGGGCTGTTTTAGGTAGGGAAACCAGGCAATCCCAGGACCTTCAGCTCCAAGGTAAAGTTGTACTGGGTGAGTTACTGCTATGAGGGGCAACTAAAGAGCAGAGAACTATTTTCAGAGGGGAAAAATGTCAGAGAACCTCTACTTTTTTAGCACTTCTGCATTCTACTGTACATTTCCATCAGAAAATAACTCATGATGAGTTGGGAACTGATCAGTGCAAGGCCCCACTGGAAGTAGGAAGTGCATACCCAGGTTAAGGTGAGATGCCTGTTTGAAAAGACTACAAGTCAACCATCTCATTGAAGTTATTCAGGTGACAGCAGAGAGACAGGCTCTTCCACAGGGGGATTCAGGCTGTCCTGCGATTGCTGTGTATGAAAAATGAAGTGCAGCACCCTCCTGAACCCATATTTGATGATATTACCCACACACCAGGGCAAATTAGGTCAGCCTAAACACATAACTTTTGATAATTAGGGACAATGAATATAGATGAAAGGTAGGTCTTGGATTTGTGCCTTCACTGAGTGTCCCAGACAGCAATGGTTCAGTGCTTCCAGCATCACACACTGAAATGGAGGTTAATCAGTGACCTCATCAAAAATATTCAGAGAATTATAAAATTATGGAATGGTTTGGGTTGGAAGGGACCTTAAAGCTCATCTGGTTCCAACCCCCTTGCCATGGGCAGGGACACCTTCCACTCTCCCGGGTTGCTTCAAGCCCCATCCAGCCTGGCCTTGAGCACTTCAAGGGATGGGAAGTCCACAACCCCTCTGGGCGTATTCTCCGGTACCAACTCTTGGGAGTAAAGGAAAATTTGTCTTGTCTTATCTCACAAATGTATTGTCTCCATCCCAATTTCAACCCCTACACAGCCTAGATAAACAGCTATAAATGTCTTCCCACTGTTACCAAAAGAAACTAATTATTTCGTTTTCCTGAGAATATAAAGAGCCAAATCAACCATGATTTTGCTCAGCAAAAACTTCCTTTTCTAACAATTTTTCCTTCCACAGTGGACCAAAACTCTCATTCTCAAAGAAATACAGGTATTAAGACCCACAGCAAAGAAATTCTGGTGTCATTCACTTGGGAATAGTGTTTCAGACTTCAGTGCATCATATAATTTACCATGCAATTGTACACTAAACAAGTGGATACTGAATCATCTCTGGACTAGTCAGCTACTAAGCCCAGTGGTGGACATGAAGATAAAAAATCCCGATGGGCAAGTCTTAAAAGGGAGTCACAAATTCTGCTTCAACTAATCTTCATTTCTGTGTCTGAAAACAGAAGAAAGCACGAAGCATAACAGAACAAAATGTATCATCCTTCTCCCTGCAATGCACAGCTTTTCTCTGGGATTAAAATAGGGTTTGCATTTTAAATTTTCATTTACTAAACAGAAAAATATTTTACTAGGAGGGAATGGTATTAAGGAGAAATGATTCTGTGTGTGCCCTCAGGCCTGGTGAAGACAGGATTTGATTTGCTGTGTTAGGCTGGAATCTGGATTGATACACAGAGATGAGAAGGTGTTTAATAAAATTTACATTTCATTTTCTCACTTGACACCAGTCTCCTGTCACTCACCAAATGAAGGGAATACGACAAATAACTTTTGTCAGCACCTAGACACAGGGAGACAGTCAGGGGGGAGGGAGAGCAAGAGTGGGATATTTTTAGCATCATTCCCTTTGACGGCTGTGAGACGTGGAGTGTCTTGGACACCGGCTTCGTCTTTAATATGCTTTGGAACAGGGAGATGTATCGGGAGGGGGAGCACAAATTCATGCAACCACACCAAACCCATCCAGGGGTATGGACAAATGACCTCGGGGAAATGAAGATGATCCTCACCCACAGCAGCACCAAATTTGGGTGATGTTCTGTGCTCAGATTGTGTGTAGCTCCTACCTCTGAATGGATTTGACCTGGCTTGAGTCCCTCTCCCACAGTGCTGCTGCAGAGACCCTTTTCCACTCCACTGTTTTGGCTGTGTGATCTCTTTCTGTTCTTCTTCCCTCCCCAGTGATCCCAAATTAAAGTGGATGGTCTTAGTATTAAATACTTTTATCCTTAATTTTTTCCACCTGAATTTAGGTTTCTAATCAAGGACCAAAGATCAGGGTCGTAGTCAGCATCTACTTGCTACAGGTTTAACTGCACAAATCCTCCTCCTCCAGAGGGAGGGGTTTTTTTTGTGGGAGAACTGACTTATTATATTAACTTTCTCTTCTTTTCCTTTATTACCCTTTAGCTGTTCAGGTGAATTTTAAGTCAGATCCCTGAATTCCACAGGACTCCCACAGAACATGGAAAGTGATAAAGAATATGTGGGGCATTGGGAAAAGCAAGGTGAATAAATATTACTACCTATTTGTCATGCAAGAAAACCTGGAAAATATCACGCAGAACACTTAAAATAAAAGCATAAATATCTTCCTTTTTTCACATAGAATATAGATAATTCAGTTTAACATGATATTAATGCTGCACTTCCATAAAATGTTCAGGGAAAATAGGTCCATCCAATGGTCATTAGGAGCAATCACCAATTTCAGAAATCTCTTCTGGCTTAAAATAAAATCCAGGGAAGGCTAATTTCACATTTGCCTTTTTCTTATATTCTTCCCCAAGTATCCAACACTAGCATCCCTCAGGTCTAACACAATATGGAAAATATTCAGGGGCTGACCTTGCTTATGTGCAATATTCTGCCATGATCTCTGTTCTAAACTTCTTTTTTCCCCCTCTTTGTTGGTTCTTCTCTGCTGTTTTTCTCCCCTTTGTGAAGGAAAAGAGGAAAAAAAAGAAAAAAGAAAGCAAAAAGAGAGCATAAACATCTCCCCAGACAACCCTCCTTCAAAAGACAGGTCAAGTTCCAGTTGAAAAATAAAACATCCTCTACATCTTTCTATTTTCCTTTTTGGAAAACTCACTAATGGAAGGGTCACTCCTGTTTCCTTTTGTTCTTTGAAAACCAAAAATTTTGAAATGCTTTGGTGAGAGAGGAGAAGATTGTTGGCAGCTTCTTGGCAGCTCCAGACTTGCACATGCACACAGAGGTTTGAGCCAGTGAAAAGCAACTCTGGCACCTCCTGAAGGTTCTCCCTTGGTTGATCTCAAACTTCTTGGAGCTTCACTGTCCCTCACTGAAGCCTGTCATGCCACCCAATATGTGAAGTCTTGGACCTCAGGTAGCACCTGCCTCCTGTCCTCACTCCCTAAAAACAGACTCCTTTTATATACCATAGAAATGCCCCTTTGCTGGTGTGTTCTGGAATCCTGGAATGATCCTATGCTGTATCTGCCTTTTGCCCTTGCAATCATCTTCATAATGTTGATCAACAAATTATCTCCCAACATTTTCCACATTTCAGTAGGTAGAAAGCTGGAATTATTTCAAGTCCTGGCAAATGAGCAATGATCACAAAAAAATTAAATCTAAAAAAAATTGTGAATCTGTATAATCATTAAGTGCCCATAAGCACCCTTAGAGTATCATGCAGTTTTCCTAATCCAGTGGAGGTTTCCTCTCACAGTTCCAAGTCCACTGAAGATTTTTTTGAGTGTAATTCTCCCCTTAATAAGGCCATTCATTGCAGAATCAGAGAAAAACCTTCTGACTGGACACTTGCCTCCTTTATTTGCCATTTATACATCTCATCCTATAGAAATAAATGCCATAATAGACACCATAATAAATAGGGATTGGAAGTTATACCATATAGAGATGATGAAAGGGTTTATAATCTTATTGCTGTTATTTGCTTTTTTTCTTTTTTTTTTTTTTAATTTTGTATTAGGCACACAATTCCTTCAACCCAGACTGTAATTAATTTTACTACATCACCAGTTATCTCTGCTCCCTAACCAGGCTTGTCATTTTAATTTTTCACAGGCTTTCTTTTTTTCTATCCATGTGCCTGTTCCTGTATCTTAGTGAAGTCTCATCAGCTCTGGTCCAAAGCCTTAGGCAAATTTTTCTGTAATGCACTCCTCTACTTCAGACATAAGAGGAAAAAATACCACTTCCACAAAATGGGAAGGAAAAAAAAAAGGGAAAAAGAATAATTTTGACTGTGCATTGTCTAGCAATTCAGACAGGCCTGGAGAGCTTGGTTAAAAATAAGGCATCCTTTCAGCTACGCTATTTATATCAATAAAGGAACTCAGTGCTATTGCAGATGGGACTACAGAAAAAGGTTAGCAGGTGGAAACCCCAAATCCAGCAAACTTAATGAAAGTTTTGCCATTGGCTCCAATTGTCAAATTTCACTGACATTTAACATGAGTGTTCAGAAAGATTTTGGACCTCAGAGGATGGATCTGCACAGGCAGATCCAGAGACTTTTATATTAATTTTTTCTGCTTTTTGAAGACTTCCTCAGTGTCCAGAGTGGGGAAGCAGAACTTTGCTAAGCCCACGTAGGTTTGCTGGAAGTGCTTAGTGTCCCTCAGAGAGCTGGTCTGAACGTGGGCTGTGCTGGAGAATGAGTCTGCCAAAACATGCCTATGGGCTTCTTCCAAAATCTGAGCTGAAATCCTGCTGCTGTCTCTTTATGTCCTCACAGAAGCTGGACCTTGACAGCATAAAAAAAGTGAATTCTTCAGCTGCATTCCTGAAGCTGAGCCAGGTGGCTTCGATATCCTCAAGTTTATCAAGGCACCCAACCCTCATGTGTAACCCACATGTCACACTGTAGGTTCTTCCTCTGACTCCTTTCATTCCATCCCCACCCTGCCCTGCTCTCACCCGGGCTTTTGAGATGTATAATGTCATAAATATACCCATAAAACATCTCTGTAAAGGTGGGAAAATGCTGTTGTCCTAATTATAGTGTAAGGATTAAGGAGAACTCAATGATGCAAAGACTAAGGGCCTTGAGCAGGATCACCAAAAGTGCTGATCACAAGACACTGAGGACATGCAGATGCCCCACAGGCCAAGCTGGAATTCAAATTATTGTAAAATAAGGCTTTTGGTTTGGGACATGAGATGTGTGTTCTCTTTCTTTGCCTTGCCCAGGATATCCTGGAGCAGCTTGGGTATGTCTGGTCACAAAATGGTTTGGGCTGAAAGGACCTTAAAGGCCATCTCGTTCCACCCACTTACCATGGGCAGGGGCACCTTCCACTAGAACAGGTTGCTCCAAGCCCCATCCAGCCTGGGCATGAATACTTCCAGGAATGGGGAATCCACAACTTCTCATCTAATCATGCATTCCCTGTAAGACTGAGAGTCTGTTTTTATCTTGGCCTGTCTAGATGGAAAATATTCAAAATAAATCTGGAACTCCATCAGGCACAAAGCAGAAGAATCCCACTTCATCCAAGGGCAGCTGCAGTCAGTTTAAACACATTTATTTTTGGAAAAGATGCCATCTCGTGTTTAACCATGTTCTTCAACCATATCTTCATTCTCTCTGATCACTACAGTGGAGTTTTTGTCTGATGCACAACATCCCCTACATTTCTTACGTATTCAGGAATCACTTCATGTTTGCACCCATTTGTGTCCGTGTTTTGTTCTACTTTCTCCTCACTTCTTTCCATCACTCAGTTAACACACAGCACTCTGGGAAATCAAGATCAATATTGCTGCAGTTAAAGACTTTTTTAGAGGTCTAGTGCAAGACATTACTCATTCTGCAAACAAAGTATTGATAAATCCAAGGATTATGAACTAAAGGATTAATTAAAGCCCTTAACTGTTTCCAATATATCTGATTTTTCCCCCTCCAAAGAAGGTTGTATGATATTTGCATATAATTTGCATTCGATTTATTTGCATACATGCTGACATATGTAATTATATGTTATTTGCTTTCATACTGCTTGAATGTGATGGAGTCACTCACTGGGAGCAGAAGCACTGAAGGGGAGGGAAGTTCAGGGAATGGAGGAATTGTATTTCTGAGAGAGAAAAGGATCTTTTGCCCCGTGAAAGCATCTAAAACTGGGTATCAGCTGTGGAGGAAGCAATGGTCTCCAGACCATGTCTCACAAGCTTTATATCTTTTTACATGGACTCTGAATCACAATTCTTAGGGATATACCTTGTTGATTCACATAAATTAATATTTTGACCTCTCAAAAAAAATAACGTAATAAATTGCTTTTCTATGTCATGTAAGAGGTCAGGAAGGCTGATCCACTGCACTTAATGATATAAGGCCCTTATCCTCAACTGTTTTAAGCCAGAAAATCTCCTGTGCAGTCATCCACAAACCTAGCTCAGTATGGAATCAGTCTGATTTCACCCCAAAATTATGATTACAAACACAACATAGTACAGGAGCCAATGCTAGAGAATTTATTTCTTTGCCTAGAAAACTGCAGTTTGCTGACTAGAATCTGCACCTTAACTCCTGAAGCTTGAAATGAACTGCTTTGTGGTTTATTTTGTTATTTTTTTTTTCAAATGAAGGTTTGTCAGCTTTTCTTCCACTGCTGATCTGTCCAGAAACCACATCTTCCTGCTTAAGTAATTTTTTCTGCAGAGGAATATAAATTTTATCTGGTGCCACCAGGACACCTTGCAACCAAGAATTTTATGGTACATAAATATGGTACATAATAAAGTTCCTCATCTTCCAGCTCAGTAAAGCAAAGCACAGAGGAATTCTCTGAGCAACTGAAGAATGTCAGCCTTATTATTATTATCCATAAAGAGTTGTGTTCATAACAAGCCAGTGATTTAAAGGTGTCAGAAACAATGCCATGGTGGAGATTTACTCAGTAAAATACTTTAATTTAAAAAAAAAAAAGAAAGGAAACAAACACACAAGTGTAAGTATGGAGGTATGAAAGCACTTACTGTAGCCACAGTGAAAGTTGAATAAATGTGGTTTTTCCCTTCAGAAAAAAGAAAATATTTATGCACATACCAAGGTTCTTTGAATGAAACTAAAAGCATGGTTGGAGGAAAGGGGGAAATTTCCATATATTTGCATATACGCATAAATACCAATCAGCATTGCTCTAGACACTGTTGAGTTGTTGGGCTAATCCCTGACTGCTTCTGAATGGGATCTCAAAGCTGATCTAGCACTCTCCCAAACAACACTTGAAGAGAGTTTTAGAGGTGTCAGAGTGCTGTTCTGAACAGGCAGTTTGGATGCACCCACCCTGTTTTGGGAGCTAAGGAAGGTCAGCATCAAAGACATGGCCAGAGTCTCCCAGCTGGCTGCAGATCCAGGTAACAGGTTCATTTGTACCTGTGACCATCTAGTTCCCCATCCTAAAGTGTATGGTTTTCTCTGAACACAGAGACAAAAGACTCGGCTCCCCATTGACTTCAGGCCAGAAAAATCTTGCTTTGCTAGTGGTCCACCCCCTCACAGCACTTCTTTACCCCTCTGCTGCCACCATGGCAACATGCTCTCCCACATCATTCTGATGTCTGGGCATCCTTTTGGACTCCTCTCTTTCCTGGTTGTAACCAGCTGAAGGTTTGGGGACTTCCTTCTGGCTGGAGCATCCCGGGGTAATTGGCTGCTGATGTTCCACAGGGTCACCAGGAATTCTTCCTCCACGTGGCTGTTGGCGACTGTCCCTTTTCCTTGCTGAAGAAAAAGGGTGTCTGTCCCCCGTCTTACGCTGGACATTGTTCAGCTTTCTCACTGACTTGGCTTCACAGGGTGGCAGGTTCAGCTCCTCCAGTTGTCCTGTGGCACGTCCCATGGCTCCAGTTCCTGCCATTACTGGGAAAGAAAGATTTGTTTGCTCTTTACAGTAATTATAAGATCCCACCTCCATGTACCTTACCCTTTTATGGCTTTACTATGTGTTAAAGACATTAATTATTTTTTTAATTTCACATGGGCAGACAGTGATAGGAAAAGGAGGAAGAATTTTAAACCAAAAGAGGAGACATTTAGATTAGAGGTTAGGAAGAAATTCTTCCCTGTGAGGGTGGTGAGGGCCTGGCACAGTTTGCCCAAGAGAAGTTGTGGCTGACCCATCCCTGGAAATGTTCAAGGCCAGGTTGGATGGGGCTTGGAGCAACGTGGGATACTTTAAGGTGTCCCTACTGACCTAGTGGCAGGTGTTAGAATAAGGTGATTTTTAAAATCTCTTCTAACCCAAATAATTCTATGATTGCATGATTCCATGGTTAATTAAAAAGCAGTTATTGTCAGAGACATAAATTTACTGGGCACAGATTTTAGTTTGAGAGAAATAAGTTGTTAAATCAAAAAAACGTTAGCTATTTCCATAAATAAAAAGCAACAAAGCCAGCTGGTTTGCTCTTATTGATACACTAACAGCTCTTACAGCATCTTCAATGGTTAACAAATTTTCAGTAAATATTTAATAATTAAGTATATAGAATGAAGTTGGTCAGTAAGCTATGTAGTGATAAGACTGATAATATTTTAATGCTACACACCTATAAAATACATCATCCCTTTCTGAATCAGTCTGTAGAAAAAGATAGAACTTTATATTTCCAACATTTGAGTCCTGCTCAAGGCAGAACCTGTAACCTGTAATGAATGCTGTTTCAAAAATGATGTTGAAAAAATGCAGAAAAAAGAAAACACACACTATCTATTTTTCATGTGGAAACACAAAATGTTTACATCCCTGTGAACCAAAGGGTTATCAATGACAGAGACAAAATCAGTTCTAGTGTCACAGCAGAGTCAGCTTCTGAGTTGACAGGGTGTGCTATCATTTCAGTGCAAGATTGGCAGCCTCATTTTTGCTATCATTTGGATGCTAAAAACATTTGTAATATTCTTGCAATCCTCTCCCCGCAGGAATGTGAAACGAAAACAGCCCAGACCCAAACCTTTTATATTCATTCCAAACCCAGAACTAGTCCTAGTCCACATGTCTCATGTTAGTGGACAACATCAGTTTTTATAGTCCATATATCTGCACATTTTATAGGTCCATAGCACAAATAATACCAGGCAATGCATTGTTACCACTCCTGATTTTTCAGGGTTGTCCTTTCATTTTGGCCCTTAGCAGCCTGTGACATTCAGCCCACTCTTGCTCAGACCTGCTCAGATTCATTCTCTTCTCCCTTTTCTGTAATTCATTAATTGGAACTATATTTGCTGAATCATAGAATATCTCAGATTGGAAGGGACACATAAGGATGATCAAGCCCAATCCCTGCTCCTCACAAGAACACCTAAAACAAAATCATATGACAAAAAAGATTGTCCAGACACTCCTTGAACATCTGGAACTCTGACAGTGACAACGACTTAATGCTTGTGCTAATTTTTCCTGTTAAAGGGTGTTGCTGTTTTTTTTCAACTTGTGCATTCATAACTTCTAATTTCAGGATTGTCCCTCTTGAAAATCCACTGGAAAGTTGTTGGCAAAATTTCAGTGGTCAGATATATTTCTGTGTTTAACAATTTTCCTTCTTAAGCTTGCTTAAATATTAGGTAGTTGGCTGTTTTAAGGTAAAAATTACATGCATCACCAGGTTCAATTTTCTTTCTTACACACATAAAAAGCATAATCAGGTCACGATCCCCCATATCAAATCTTCACGTCAGTTCTTGAGACTTATTGGCTCTCTCTTCGTTTTTAAAGGTGACATTTTCAACAGTGAAAATAGGCCTTTTCGAACAAGTTTGAATTAATGAAGGAGGCTAAAAGTTTTCTGGATAGTAGAAGTCTCAAGGATGAAGTACTGCCTGGAGATTCATATGTCATAGTAATATAAATATCCTGATTTTTTAAAATTAAATACAAATTATTCAATATCATTAAAGCACACGATTAACTGGATTAAGTACCAGCTAATAGAGCTCAGGTAATAATTATATGTGGGAAATAATTCTCAGAGGTGGGGATGTGTGCACCAGTACCAGACACTCCCACTAAAATGGAAGATATTCAGTGTTTCCACTGATGATTTGGAATTAAAACACAGAAAAAATGGCAGACTGGTAGAAAAGAAGGAGCAGGAGCTGATCTGAGCAACCTCAGAGCAAGGAGGGAGATCCAATCCGCAGAGTGGGAAAACATCTTCAGGAATACAACAGTGATTTCTGGGTGAAGATGTCCAAGGAGTTCAGCATAAGAATCAATCAGGTGCCACACCTGAAAGAACTGCAAATTGAAGCTTGGAAATGGAAGCTGTTAGAGGATACAAGTCCTCAATGGCCAAGGTGATGAACCACCAGAATAAATTGCAAAAGGCAAAAAGACAGTCTATATCCCTCCACCTCCAGCTGTGTTGTGTTAACAATGCCTCAGTTAATCAAAAGTTCTTTAATTCAAGAGAGATAATTGGGTGAGACTGAGGAGATTTTTGGTTACTCCAAGGTTAGCCAAGGTAATATCTTGATCCCTTTTCCCTGCAGTACTGCTTAGCTGGTTCCTTCCATCCATTCATCCTCGGCTGCCCATTTTGGTACAAAATCCAGGGCCCCTGATCCACTGGACTTTGCACTCTATAAGCACCTTCCAAAGAGAAAAGCTCTCTCTTGCAAGTCTTACTGTGGTGATTAATAAATAAAGACTCTGAACACTTAATTGTGTTAGAAAAGTGGTATTTCTTATGAGGGAAAGAGCTATAAAGCAGAAACTAAACAAAAAGAGTTCAGCTTTGATTTCCTCTCTCTCTCTCTCTCTCCAAAACCAATAGCACTTTAAATAAGGGGGAATCAAACATTAGACATTTCCAAGTCATATGTATTAAATTCACTTAAGATATTGTTATCCTTGTTTAGATTTGAACATATCGGGGAATCTTTTTGTCTTGCAACTATTCCTAAAAGACTTTAAGTGGCTGGATTGCCTTTTTCTGACAAAAAAAAAAAATCTCTCCATGAATTATTTACATGAAGGCTCCAATCAACTCTATACCTGTCAGCCTCCCCAGCCAAAATGAAAGTTCACTATGTAAAGGTGCCAAGGGAGAGTGGCAGCCTCCCACTGCGAGTTTATAGACAGAACTAAGTCAGCACGCATTATGTGTCAGAGCCAACATCAGACAGAATCAGATCCTTTGATCTCAGACCTCCACAGGAAGCTTAGATCTCAGACAAATTAGATAAAAAATGAATTTATAGCAGATATGTATCCTAAGGCACACAGCTGAATGCTGTGTTTTGGAGAAGTACAGCAAATATCAAAACACATAAACTGCAGAATTTCCTCTCTCCTTCTTTCTCTCTCTCCCTCGGCTTTTGTTATAGATGCTAATTAAAAGGAGATAAAAACTCCAGCTCGCCTCTTCCTGCCTCTTATGTAATCCACGGGCTTGGGGAAGAAGGAGGAAAAAGAAATTCCCAAACCAGAGTAAATGGGGGGTTCAGTGGGGTTATCCGAGTGCCCTCAGATCTGCGCTGTTGGCAGGTGAGATAAAAAAAGCCCTCAGCTCCTGTAAGAACATTTCACACTTGGAGAGAGGGAAGCCAGTGCTTTGTGCTGGCAGCCACGTGCCCCCGGGACTGTCTGCTTCCCTGTGACCTCAGAAGGAGTCGTGTTTGATCAGCACACGATGAAAAGATGAGTCTGGAGGAGGTGTGAGGAAGAGAGTTGTTTGTGGCAGGACCCCGGGGAGTAAAGGGGGACACGGAGTGGGGTGGGTGGGGATGGAGCTGCTTTGGAGTGTTGGGTTGGACTCAGAGAGACTGTGAAAATGAGCTCTGGGTGTTTTGTTTTCTACCTCCAGTGTATTTCACTGCCATCCTCCAGAGCCTGCAAACCTGTCCAGAGCTTTTTGATCCCTCTGCAGTTACTGCAACACTTGGAGACTTGGGCAGGGAGCAACCCTGTTTCTCCAGGCAGAAGAGACTGACCCACACCTGGCTGCAATCTCCTGTCAGGGAGCTGGAGAGTGTGACAAGATCCCCCCTGAGCCTCCTTTTCTCCAGGCTGAGCCCCCCTCCTAGCTCCCACAGCTGCTCCTCATCAGACTTGTGCTCCAGTCCCTTTCCCAGCTTATGAATCAGGCCTTTATGTGCATTTACTCCTCCACTACAGGTTACCTGTCTATTTGGCCAGGTCCCAATTTCAGTTGGAATATCTTAAAGGTCAAGTCATTGGTAACTTCCAACATATCCAGCAGTTTGAGGTGGCTGTTTGGCAATTGAACCATCCATCAGTGCTGGGGACACTGGGGCTGTTTTCCCTGCCCTACTCTAAAAACACAAGGACAAATCATGAACTCACTGAATTATAGAATATCCTGTTGGAAGAGATACACAAGGATCATGGAAGTCCAGCTCCTGGCCCTGCACAGCACAACCCCAAGAATCACACTGTGTGAGTATATGGGAATTATGCTGCTGCCTTCAGTGTAGCTGGGAATTCACTCTATCTGTGTAAAGGGAGATGACAAATAGAAAAATACCAGTGAGCAGAGGGAGAAGGCAATAAAGAGGTGGACTTTCTGAGAACTGTGCCACTGGTCCTGTTCAAACCTATAAAATCATTGGATTATTAAGGTTGGAAAAAACCTTTAAGATCATTGAGTCCAACCACCAACCCAGCACCACCATGACCAATACTAAAGCACCCCATCCTGCACATTTTTTGAACACTTCCAGTGATGGTGATCCCATCACTTCCCTGGGCAGTCTGTTCCAACACCTGAATATGCTGGAAGACATAAACCAACTCTTTTGATGTTCAACTGTTCATGAATTTGAATTACTGTCAAACTGCAGCCTCACCTCCTCCTACAGGCACTCCTTTTTCATTTTCTCCTTGATTGTAGCAAGGCTTGATGGGAGCTGCAGGAGGCTGTGCTTGTTTTTTGGGTCTCTTAGTATTGGCCCCTGGTACATCAACCTGTTCAGTCCTTGTTTCTGTAATGAAACACACAGTCACATCACTCTCAATACATCCTCAGCTCAGCAGGAAAAATTGATTCCAGCAAAAAGAAAATATATTTTTGAATATATAATTGAATATTTCTTGAGTGTATATATACCCCAACAAATGCCATGTCCACACACCTTTTGAACACTTCCAGAGATGGTGACCGACTCCACCACTTCCCTGGGCAGCCTGTTCCAGTTCTTGACAACCCTTTCCAGGAAGAAATGTAATATCCAATCTAAACTTCCCCTGATGCAACTTGAGGCCATTTCTTCTTGTTTTGTAACAGCTTTTATAGGCATAAAACTCCATAACCTTGAACTACCATAGAATCATAGAATCACAGAATATCCTGAGTTAGAAGGGATAATCAAATGGATTTGATAATCAAAAGGATAATCACATGGATAATCAAAGTCCAATTCTTGTCCCTGCACTGAGTACAAAATATATTGCTAATAGTAAACTTCTCAGAGCTTTTTGAATTCTATTTTCTGAAACCCATTGTGGCCATTCTGTGGATTTGTTAAATAAAACAGAGGGTCTGCAAGTATATATTTTAATGAGTATTTCCAACTTACTGTTGCTTTTGCTCTTCTTGAACCAACAGAATGCAAGAACACTGGTGAATGCAGATGCTGCTGAGCCCAGTAGGACAACAAGGATCATGCTGGCCTTCGCTGCCACTGGGACAGGGAAGATGGAAAATGGCTGAGAGAGCACAGTGAACTTCGCCCCTGGAATTTAAAACAGTCAGTTCATTACAAAAGTAAGAACTCTCGTTCCACAGCTAAAACACCACCCTATAAATTTTCAGCAGGGATGCCACCATCAGAAATGTATGCAGGAACAAACCATAAGTCCATCCATCTCCAGATCCAACATTAGACAACAATATTTATTTAGGACTGAGTCCCAGGACAACCCAAATACATAATAATACTTTTACAAGGCAAGTTTCAAACTTTCAGTTCTTCCTGAAGCATAAACAGCTTCTTTGCATTCAACAATCCTTAATATTACTTCCACGAATTTGTCTATCTGACTACCAAACCCAGAAAATACATTCAAAAAGCATCTATTTCTGAGGCCAAACAGATCAGGCCCAGACAGAAAACATGCACATTCTGCTTCACAAGACAGAGATACTGGTTGTGACAAGAAAGTAGTTAGAACACACAGTTTCTACAGGCTATGCCTGAATCGTATCAGTGTAAGTTATGGGCAACCCAGAAACATTCACCACCATTAAGCTTAAACCTATGATGCAGAAAGATCCCAGTGAATTTGCTAATATTTTCCATCACAATAATGAGCCTTATAAATAAAAAATGTCAGTGTCCCTGCTGTTAGCACAGTAAATATTTAGTCTCTTGACACAGGAGACTCTTACCACAAGCTTTGGGTAAAGATCTTCACCCAGAGATTCTGAAGTTTTCTGTAAATAAATCAGAATCAAAACAGCCACTACTTGTATTTTCTGTGATCAAGGCTTTATTGAATCAAGGGTTCTGTGATCAGGAGTCTCAGCATCTGAGTTTCAAGGACTGGAAGATGCTTAATACTATCCTTTTAAAAATCAGAAAAATAGAGATGTTTTGATTCCCTAAATTATTTCCAAAATGCATTCTGAATGGAGATGGGCCTGGCTAGGAGAGTTTAGCAAAACACCCCCTGGTATTCTCTACAGACCAACTTGCAGGATGTGGATTAGCACATGAGCTCATTACTTGTTTTACTACCTGACTTATTATTGGTCCTAATCCCACAATTCTGATCATTTTGACAGATGGATATTTCTTTTATTTATTTGTGTTCCACTTTTAATAAAAATCTAAAAGTCTTTTTTTTGTCAATTCATTAAAAAAAACAATCAGAACACTGTCAGATAGAGGCTGGAGACCAGGGCAAGGAGCTGTAAGTACTTTTAAGAGAAACTAAATAGATTTGTGTCGGTGTTGTCCACCTGAACAAAACTGAGCTTCACCAGAACAATGTGGGAAGTATGTTCCAATTGGGAAAAATTTACCTGCAGGTACAAGCACGTGTGAACTTCAGTTGACAGAAGTAATCTCACAGGTATCAAGAACTCTACACAGACATGTGCTTAAAGGTACTTTGTACCACTCTAAGAGTTTGTGAATAGACTTCTCTTGGTTTAAACGAAAAGTGGATATATCAAACCCATTGGGATCCAGATCGTTGAAGTAAATATGACTGTAAAGCAAGGAGCAAGACTATGCAGTGGTGCTATGAATAGTCTGCTCTCCCCAGGAACCACCACTAAGACATTTGGGATTATTGCATTCAGCATCAGCAGCACCTTCTGAACCACCTCTAAACAGCAAATTATGCCAGGGTGAGTACACAGAGCAACTGGATCATGGAAGTGTATCCCAAACATCTACTATTTGATGGTTTGATTTTGTTTTGTTTACCTCAAACAGTAAGTAAATCTCTTCAGTAAGAATCTGGCAATATAAAAGCCTTTATACTGTCTCCATCACAGTTCCCACTTGCAACAAGCAAAAGGGATGGTTTCTTTGCTGTATACTTTTGCAATGCATATTAAAAGTGTGCAATACTCTGATTTACACATGTGACACCTGCACAGCTGTCCACATTGCTGCCTGTAAACATCTCTGGGAGGCAATAGTTTTAAGCTGAAAGAGAGCAGATTTAAACTAGATATTAGGCACTGACACAAGTTGTCCAGAGAAACTGTGGCTGCCCCATCCCTGGAAGTGTTCCAGGCCAGGTTGGATGGGGCTTGGAGCAACCTGGGATAGTGGAAGGTGTCTCTGCCCATGGCAGGGGGGTTGGAACTGGATGAACTAGATGAACACTCTGCCTGGCCAAATGTTTCAGAACAGAGATCTCTCTTTGCCCTTTGTGCAGAGAAAAGATTTGGGATATCCCTGAGATAGGTTTCAAAATACATTTCATTGAAGTGTGCTTCCAGCCTAAAGAGTCAGATCCTGTGAGGTACAAACTTCCCGTCCCCTCTCACTGAACCAAAGGCAGTGAGACCTGCAGGTGTTTGGCAGCATACACCTCAAAACACACAGAAATCCTCCTGTTAAATGCCCATCTCCAAGTCCTCACTGCACCACAATTCTCCCTTTGCAAAGCTATGGGAACACTCGATGTGGATGAGCCACTTGTGACAGTTTAAATGTTTGCAAACTTCTAATATTTTGAGCTCAGATTTTTTCATCAGCCACTTCCACTTGGCCACTTCACCAGTCAGGTGTACTTGTCCCCTCTGCTTTTTTCTGGCTGAGGCAAGAGATAAGATATATTTACATATATGTGTATATAAGATATATACACACATATATATGGGGACTATATCTGTATCAACTATATCTATGTCTATCTAGAAAGATATCCATACATATCTATCCATATATACATATATAGAGATGGATGTGATACCAGAATAGAGACTTTACACGTGGTCTTACAACATCCATATCTTAATATGTTTTTGGACTTTGTGCCAAACATCATGTTCCTGCTTCTCCATAGACTTGCCTCAGCAGCAATTATGAGACAAGAAACAAACACCTTCAGACCCAGATTTATAGATAAATTCAGGCCCCTAAACTGTTGTACAGATGCTTTTCTTGTGCAGATATCTGTGAGGATTTTACAAGCCAGACATTCATATGGTGCCCTCTCCCCAGTGTCCCCCTCAGAGGTATTTCCAAGGAGACATAAGCACAGCTGTCTCTTAACCATTACTGGGTTACTCAGAGGCTTCATGCAAGTTGTGTGATCCTGAAGATGCCAAAATTAGCTCCATAAAGTACCAGGAGACCCCTCGTAGAGCCCAGTCCTGGAGTCATGTTCTTAATGTGAATAACCTGTTGCACCCATAAAGATGACCAGGTGCAGACAAGCAGTCAAGAACAGGCACTGTGAAAATAACTGGGAGCACAGATGGAAAATTTCTGAATACAAACAGAAAAAGAATAAAAAGAAGGAATGTGAGGACTCAATTTGTCAGAAAAATTCTGCTCTGGCAGTTTAGCTGACCTTATGTACCAGATTTCCCCAGGGATACATAGCTAGGAAATCCAGAGAGAAATAGGCACCTTTCTCTGACTTTTTGTACTAATTCATCTGATTTAAGAGATCTTGTGTGAACAGCACAGGAATCACCAGCAGCTCTCCTGCTGTCTGGGGAATGCCAACTTGGACATGGAACAGAACTCAGGCTATTTAGAGGTTTGGCATTGCTCCACTCATTTAAGCAAAGTTTAACTGCCTTTTTATAAATTCAGGCCACCTGTAGGGCTTTGATTTTACCAAATCAAAAAAATCTTCAGAATATGGAGCTTACCTGGAGGTGATGTGACAGTGAACACAAGTCTCCAGTTTGTACCTGTGCTGGAGACAGCCAGGCTGGAAAACCTTGCGCATCCATCTATGACCTGCACTTGGGTGAGCCCTAGAGAGTCAAAAAAAAAAAAAATCATATTGCAATTAACAGCAGCCAGGTAAGTACCACTTAAGGACCTCAGACAATCCTTGTAACTTTAAGGAGACTTCAGAAAGCCTAAATCCATTGTCCATCCTAATCATAAACATCATGTCTAACCCCAGAAATTTCACACAGGGTCAAGTCTTCAGAGGAACTTGCAAAACAAATTCCTGGGGGATTGGAGGACTTTAGCTTCTAAATATTAGTTCTTTGAGCTGATTGTGAAATGGCATTTACTGTACATCATGAGGGTGTAACATGAAAATAAATGTTAAGAGGATAAAGCAAAGATAATAGGATGTCCTAGAAAGTTCCAGATGCTCATATTTTTGATTTAATTCATGCCCTGTGTGACTAAGTGTATCACCAAGGTTAGGAGAGTGTTAATGAGAGATTATTGTCTCTCATAAAGGGATGTTCTCAAGGAGTCAGCCACTGTAACTCAGGGAAGAGCTGACTCTTTTCTGGAAGGAGTTCCACCTCATTGGGGCACATCTCCTTCTGTCCAACTGTTAGTTCTCTTTGAATTTTTCTCCAACTCTGTCTGATGCTTTGAAAGGTATTTGGCCATGAAAACTGTCTGTGGTGACTGTCCTGAGATGGTACAGAAACCTGGCAGGGAAAAACTCCATGGGGAGCATTAAAATGAAACCCAGGAGAGTGAGTTTCTCCATCAGTTTCCCTCTTGTTGTGAGCTATCAGGGAATACATTCTGGCCCAACACCTACACTCACCATGGTTGTTATTTTTGTAGGCTCTTTTTAAAAGTTATAATTTACTTTGCAAATGGATCCCCATTTTATTGTGTGTATCTTTGAGCACCAGCCAAGTCCTGGCCTTTGAGTGATGCTGACCAGGTCTGGTCTGCATTCAGGCTCTTGGGGTGAGAGGGTTGAAATCCTAAAGACTGACAAATTTCCAAATGTTGGTTCAGGTGGGGGTGAGATGCCAGAACTTCCTTAGGATGCTGGACTTGCTCCAGTGATCACAAACACAGACTTTTGCCTGCTGAACAGCATATCATAACTGTTCGCTTTATGAAGCAGGTGGCTTAACATTTTATTGCAGTTAAGCAACACAGGTGAAGGTACATCAAGTTGAATGTGAGGAGGACATCTCTGCCATTCTCATGTTCAGGATATTGAACAATGTGGAGAAGTAGCAAACCAATGTACGTCCAGTTGTCCAACACAAGCTCTTAGGCAAAAGCATGCCACATATTAATTATTTAGCAACAAAAATGATAGAGTTTCCCCAGTCTATGACTATGGTACTGTTTAATTGCTAATATCCACTAGTTTTGACTACATATATGGTTTTATTCTATTTTTGTATAGCATCTAACACATCAAACCTCGAATTTCATTGTATGTCTCCAGGCTCAGCTGGAGTGAGATAGATGGATAGACAGATAGAGAGATAGATAGATAGATAAATAGATAGATAGATAGATAGATAGATAGATAGATAGATAGATAGATAGATAGATAGATATCAGTGATATATAAATAACCAGTAGTTTATGCTGTGAATAGACTTGATGGGGATGTAGGAATCTAGATTTCTTTAATTGCTCCAGCCAAAACCTGGCTCATTTGTCTACTACCCGTGATCCTCCTTATACAGTATCTGCATGGACTACTAAGATTTTCTTGGCTCTGACACTCACTGTAATATGGATTTTAGAGAGGGTCTTGTCAGCTATGTTCAAATACTTTATAATTGCCATTTCTAGTCTGTGATGAAGCCTGGAGTGCTGTACTGTACTTCTCAACAGAGACAGTCTCAGCTTTCGGGCACATATGCTTCAAAGCCCAGAATATTACAGATATATATGGGAGTCTTCACAAAGATCTCTCAGGCAAGCTGGTATTTAACGTAGAAGGAGCTAATTTGGAGCTAAACTGCTTTCCACGAGGCAGTTTGGCTGCTGTCAGATGCAGCAGCCTCAGTGTGTGAGACGGGACCCATTTCCATTAAATGCCGCTTTCATGTGCCTCGAAAGACGGGAGCAATAAGGACGTTTGTCAAAGGAAAAACTGCAGCAAACTATTACATGCAGAACATCTGCACTGTGCAGCTCTTTCCTTGCTGGAGTTTATTGACTATTAATTTGATGCATGTATCTTTTAAAGAATGTCTAGTGCACTTCTCTTCAGTGACTTTCTCTTTTTTCCTATCTTTTTCGCTTTCTCACTTTCTTTTTCTTTTCTTTCTTTTTCTTTCTTTCTTTCTTTCTTTCTCCCTCTCTCTTTTTTCTTTCTCTCTCTTTCTCTCTCTCTTTCTTTCTTTATTCTCTTTCTTCCTCTCTTTCTTCTCTTTCCTTTCTGCCTTTTTGTGTTCTATTTGTTTTTCCTTCCTTCCTTCCTTTCCTCCTTCTTTCCTTCCTTCTTCCCTTCTGTCCTTTTACCCTTCTTTCCTTTCTTCCTCCCTTCCCCTCTTCCTCCCTTTCTCCCTTCTTCCCACTGTCAGCCAGTAGTTGATCCAATAACCTGTGTCTCTTCCAGACCTAAGAAGTTTAGGAACGCCCTGAGAAAGGCGTGAAAAGCAGCAGAAAAGACCAAAGTATTTTTTTTAACCTGTAAACCTGGAGCTATGATGGGACAGGAATAATTTCTGATTAAAAGAAACAGGGATTGAAAGGATGAGAAGTTCTGATCTACAGCATGAACACCACTTATCTTCTCCAAATGTGAACTTTTCAAGTCAAAATTAGCACGCATATGGGCTTTTTGTGAACAAAATTCTTTTTCTGCAATAGGAAACCTCACTTCTCATTTTGTGTGTTTCTTGTCTATATTTAAATATTTTAGCAATTAAAATTAGGATGTGTTATAATCAATATAATTTCCATTTTCTAGTTTACCAGCATATGATCTTCCCCAGATTTTGGTTTAGCACTCTGCTTAAACAAGATTCTATATCTAAGCATGTTCATATAACCTCGAGGGAAATGCTCACATGCTTAAAGTTAATCCTGAGTTCAGGTCTTTCAATAAATGAGGACCAGAATGGAAATATTTAGATTGTCATGAAAAAAAAACCACATTTTCACATTAAAATATGCTAATGGAAAACAATAGGCAATTGTTTCTGTCTGTGCTTGGCCAGATCCCTTGCTGGGATAAACAGGTTGTCATGGACTGTAAAGAAATTGTCCTAAATAACATAAACTGAAAATCAAGTGTTAGTATTTGCAATTCTTCATTCTTGCCTTTTTGATCTCAGATATGCCTTTTCAAGACAAACTTCCTTAAAGCTACCAGAGCACAAAAATACTTTGTATAAGCTTTTCTTTCTTTTTCTGCAGCATATGACTGGGCAGTTCACCAAACTCCCACTGCAACCTTCTGTTTCCATCCCAAAGACTAGTTTTCAAATTCACTATTTCTCAGGGAGAACCAAATTTATCCACCATTCTGCACATCTGCTTTGCCATAACCCCTGATATAAGGAAACACGTCCAAACCTCTCAGCACAGCCTCGGAGGAGCCCTTGAGGTGAGCTGATACAACCCAGGGTTCTGAAGGAGGCCCCAATTTGTCAACTCTTTGACCCTGGCAGGAAGAACAAAACAGAAGAATTAAGGTTTTGTCTCCTCAGCAAGAGGAAAGAAAGTTTTGATAGGTTTAACAACTGTAATAATTTTTAATGACCGGTTGGAGAGCAGTTTGCACCTACATGTCACACGTTACAAAGTTCAGCAGAACTCTTTACAGAATGGGTCAGGTTGGAAGGGACTACAGTGGGTCATCTGATCCATCCTCCCTGCTCAAGCAAGGTCATCCCAGAGCATATGGCACAGGACTGTGTCCAGATGATTCTGGAATATCTCCAATGAGGGAGACTCCACACCCTCTCTGGACAATCTGTTCAATGCTCGGTCACTACACAGCAAAGTTCTTCCTCATGTTCAGGTGGAATTTCCTGAGAATCAGTTTCTGCCTGTGGCCTCTTGTCCTCTTTCTTGGCACCACTGAGCAAAGCCAGGCTCCATGTCAAAAATGTCAAATGTGAAAATAGTACAGAATTAGTAGAAGTATCCGTCAACAGAGGGGGGCATCCTACCTTTCTGTCCAGGAAAATGATTTTTGGCTGTACAGGAAGTTGCTTCTCAATTTCTCCATCTGAGGGTTGCACCTGAACAGAGATCTTGTAGGGTCTCACATACAGACATGTTTCTGAGTGTTGTCTGCTTGTGTTTCTTTCACAGGCAAAGGAATGTAAAAAAAAAAAAAAAATCAGAAAATTAATGTTATGAAAACACTCATCTTTAGTCCCAGGCCTAATTCCCATCTTGCCTAGGAACGACACTTTATCTTCTCTTCTTGTGACTTTTTACCTTGGTAATACAGGTGTCAATATTCTGTTATGAATAGGAAGGAGCACTATATCAAACACCTACTAATTTACCTTATCATCTCACTTTGATTCCTTGGGTGAGAAGAGTATGTATGAAATACAATACAGACAACCTTTCCAAGCAGAAAGCAGCACCAAAGTAATAAAATATCCTTTGGTTTTAATCCTCAGCTTACAGATGAAGAAGTGAGAAATGAACAAAATAATTTATGTTTCCTGTCCAAGGGAAAGATTTCCAGTGAAAACCTCTGAGCTCCTCTAAGAACAAAGTTTTGGTTCCTCTACACAAGAGCAGCACTTACAGGGCTTTCCTGCATATCTTTATCCTGCCATCACCTTCATCATCTGCAAAGTCTGCAGACTGAAATAAAGCAGTTACAGACACCCCCCTTGAAAGATACTGGTTTTTCCAAGCCTGAAATTTAAATTAGAGCATCCCAGGAGAGTGATTTTGCATTTGAATAAAGAATCAACACTTTATTCTGAGCCTGGATCATTTCATTCCCTCTCCCAGTGCTTTGTATCATTTAGAATCTCATATATATATATATATATAATTTATATATATATAAAATGCTCTAATCTGCAATTGCAATGAAGTGGCTGGAGCTTTGGTATTGTCTTGAAATGAAAGAATAAAAGCTATTCATTGATCTCTAGTGTTTGCTTAAAGGTGTTTACAAATACGAGATATATGGAGCATAAGTTTCCTTTGTTTTTAACTGATTTTTTTCTAGGTTGAGTGTTGGTTGTGGATTTTTTTCAGGGTATTACTCTGCACTACAAACCAGAAGCAGTTGATACTGCAGCTGATGGGAAATATTGGTCTGAACCACAGATGCTGGAAAGATCAACTGAGGTTTTAAGGATATGTGCAGGCTCAAGAGGTAGCTCAAGGACTAGAGATTCAGTTCTTATCTTGGTTCTTTTTCTTTCATTTTTTGTGTCAGTGGAAAAGTCTGAAAGGCAATGCTAGGTTTGAAATTCATGTCAAGGGCATCAATAATAAGGTGCTCTTATCCACCTTCTTCCAAAAATGTGCATTCAACTCTGTGACCAAAACTCACTGCAGGAACAACATACCAAGTCACACCTGTTTTCCTCATTTTCTGTGAGCTCCCTGGCTCCCTCTGCTCCCAGACAAGTTTAGGTGAGTCTTGTTATGGTTTCTGTAAGCCCCAAATAATTTTGTTTCTCTCCTCAGTTTCTGTAAAACTGATAACAGAAAAAATGCCCTGACTCAACGTCCCAGGCCCTACATGGCAAAACTGTGCTTACCTTGCACATAAAGGAAGGCTGCTGCAAAATGTGGATCTAGGAAGCAGTTCCCACTCCCTGGGGTGAGTAGAATCACAGAATGGTTTGGATTGGAAGGCACATTAAAGATCATCTCATTCCACCCCTGCTGTCATCAGCAGGGGCACCTTCCACTAGACCAGGTTGATCCAACCTGGCCTTCAATAATTCCAGGGATGGGGCAGCCACAGCTTCTTTGGGCACACTGTGCCACCCTCACAGTAAAGAATTTCTTTTTATCATCTAATCTAAATCTCTCCTCTTTTAGTTTAAAACTGTTCCTCCTTATTCTATCACTTTTTGGGAAAAGTAATGGCAAAGAAAACAAAAAAAAGCAAAATAGATATGGATGCCTAAAAATTGAAGCTTAAAAGTGAATGCCTGCTTGCAGGTAATTTGAACCTGGTTAACACAGCAGGGAATATGGTGTTTATATCCCACATGGTCCAATCTGACTCGTGCAGTGAGGGAACCCCTGCCTTAGGATTCAACCCTGCACACAGCAAGTTATATCCCTGCAAGTGATGTCAGTGTGGAAGAGGAGAAAGGAGCAGCCTGCTGCTCCCCTGGGGATTTGTGCTGGAAGGAAAATAGGCTTTTTCCTGTCATAGCTTTGCCACAAGGAGGTGGGGAAGGACAAACGTGCCTGTAGCCTGGCAAAGACAGGAGCAAAGACCTGCCTTCCTCCTACGGGCATGGAGGGCATGATGTTTGTCACTACCCTGGAGTCTCCTGCTGGGCAGGAGCAGGTTGTTTTGCAATTCCCTGCTGACAGAGAGCATCTTTGATGCTCAGTGCCTTGCAGCTCTTCTAAATGTGGGCACAGCAGGCTGCTGGTGATACCTTAGTGAGCAGGGATACCAGGGATCCCAGATCCCATCAGCATCAATGCCAACATGTGGCTGCTGAATATGCTGAGGCTCCACAGGAGAGCAAATGTCTGTCCTTCAACAGCATGGAAGTTAGAGGGCATGGAAAATCAAGGGTCTGCTGCAGGATTAAAGCTTGATTGAGAAACTCAGTGGAGAGATTTGGGGCAGAAGAAATGAAGTGCCTCTGAAATCAAGGAGAACTTGTCATTTTTATTATAATTACAATAATAACTGTAATCATAAAATCAGAGAATTATTTGGGTTAGAAGGGATCTTAAAGAGCATGTAGTTCCAACCCCCCTGACATGGTCAGGGACACCTTCCACTAGCCCAGGTTGCTCCAAGCCCCATCCAACCTGGCCTTGGACACTTCCAGGGATGGGACAGCCACAGCTTCTCTGGGCAACCTGTGCCAGGGCTTCCCCACCTCGTAGGGAATAATTTCCTCCTAATATCTAATCTAATATCATAATATCATGTCACCACAATAATTACAACAACAATAATAGTAAGATAATGATGATGATGATGATGATAATAATAATAATAATAACAGCTACTATTATCAATTGGCTTCAAGGGAAAAGAAATTGGGCTGAGAGTCTGGGTCAAGTGTCCATTAAAGTTGATGGATACATGTCTACTAGAGAACTAAATAATGCCAAAAACCACACCTTGGCACTGACACATGATTACCTCTACCATTAAACTGTCACTCTGTCACAAACTCTGGTCTAAATCCAATGGCAAAGTCAGGGACAACTCCCAAATGATCTGGGAGCTAATACAGACAAAGAATACTCTCACCTGGCAGTTTGGATGAGGCCACCCTGAAATATGTCAGCAGTCCTTGGTACCAAAGAACACTCCCTGGCATATTTTATTTCCTATTAAATATAGACATTGAATCTAATTGAACAGTTTTCTGGGTATGTCTGCAATGCTTGCACTGCAAAATCAGTATATCCTTGTAAGGGGAAGGAAATTGGGAAGAATTCAGGTAATAAATAATATGTCAAAATGAATCATGAGCCAGACAAAGAGAGATTTTTCTTTGTTTTTGAAAACTTGAGATTGCTGGTGAATTCAACACAGGGTACAGGAAAGAAGATGCTGCAGCAAGGACAGGAGATGTTCAAGATGAGAACTCATGGAAGGCAAAATAGGTACAAATTCCCTGGAAGGACTGGGAGAACTGTTGCCATCTTTGGGTGAGAGTGGGTTCTGATGTCATGTGATGATGAAATAAGCCAGGCACCAGTACCTTTGCACTCTCAGCTGCACTGTTAGAGCTTTGTCTCCCCCTGCAGATCTTGTCATTGATTAATAGAGACAGGGAAAGAAACATGAGCATCCAGAAGACAATGAGTAGTCTGAGGTCATTCCTATTTTAAGCAAAAAAGATAATTTGAAGGATGACTTTATTTCCACCAATGTCCATGTTTTCCCATATGATAGAAAGAAATTAAAGAGAATGAGAGTCCAGCTCCTGGCCCTGCACAGAATAGGCCCAAGAATCACATCATGTGCCTGAGCATTGTTCAAATGCTTCTTGAGCTTTGGCAGCCTTGGTGCTGTGACCACTCCCCTGGGGAGCCTGTTTCAGTGTCCAGCCATCCTCTGGGTGAAGAACCCTTCCCTGACATCTAACCTAAACATCTCCCAACACATTTTCATGCCATTCCCTTGGGTCCTACTGCTGGTCATCAGAGTGAAGAGATCAGTGCCTGCCCCTCTACTTCCCCTTGTGAGGAAGCTACAGACCACAATGAGGTCTCCCCTCAGTTTCGCCTTCTCCAGGCTGAGCAAAACAAATGACCTCAGCCATTCCTTGTATGACTTCCCTCTAGACCCTTCTTTAGGGCAACAAAGCTGGTGAAGGATCTGGATGTGGGATCATCAGAAATGTTTAGAAGGAGGGGGACAGAGCAGATGCCTCAGATGGGAGAGAAACATTCCCCAGATTTATTAGTGACTTTCATTAATTGCTGTAGATGAGTGGAAATACTCCTCTTTACAAATCCAGTGGTGAAGAGCTAAGCCAGGCCTCCTCCATAACACAGTCCCCAAGTTTACTGTGGGAGAAAGGTCTTTTATTAAATGTAAACAGCATCCTGCCGGAGGTCAGAGCTTTGCCGCTGCCGCCTATCCCAAGGTAATACCACTTTAAGCTCCACATAAACTCTTAAACAGTTTCTATCCTAAAACCAGACCGTAGGTGGTACAGTTTTTTACGATATGTTATAATAGTGCAATAAATCTGTTAGCTTAAAATCGAATCTCCGTGGCCTTTTAGAGAAATCATCATTAAATGCAAGGCCCTGTTAATGATGCCATCCCAGTGAAATTGTTTAATCTGCTAGGGGGGTGGAAGGTCACCAAATGAATTTTTTATAATACATCAACTTGACACGCAATAGGGAAAACTGTAATAGATAAAAGCAAAGGAAAAGGGCACTGTCTTCTTCTGATAGGTCAATAGCAGCCAAGAGAGTCACTCATCCACTTTTCCTTCACTACCGTGCTCCTTTTCCATTTAATATGGACACCCAATTAATACCTCAGCACCATAGACAACCTCATTTTAGGTGAATTATAGCAATTTCTTCCCCCTTCTCTGAAATGAAAGTGATCACAATACATCATAGCATTGTGCGAATTAACGTTAATTGATTCGAGTTACCAAGCATTGATGGGCCACTTCTATAATCTGGTCCTTATTGGGAGCTGGAAGGGATGGAGGGAAGATTAGATTGCATCCCCCGTTGCTTTGACGACGGCGGTCACCTGATGGCTTGTTAGACAGTTGTAGGCTTCTATTGCCGGCCCCAGTGGGGTCGTCAGTAAACTGGAGTGATGTCCAAACATCATTACACGCTGCTCCGATATTAAAGCAAAGGGATTAGCACCTTATTGCAAGCAACCTGGATTTGTCATTGTGCTGTCGTTATCCAATTTCCAGATGATAATGTGACTGTGGCCTGCGGGCACAAGGTCCTACAGCCAAACCAAGGTGCCTCTGTATGTGTGTGTATATATATATATATATTTATGTACACTTGTATACACATATGTACATGCATACTTCCCCACAAAGACCCAGCACCCCAAGCCATTTAACCCTTTGCTCACCAGATTCCTGCTTAGCAAAGCATGTGGAAGAATTTTTCTCCCTTTCCCGCTCGACACACAGCAGTGGTCAAGAGCATGATGGAACAGCAAAGCAGCCTGACCTGGGAGCTGACACGGATGTCACTCACTCAAATGTCACAGCAGACAAGCTCTGCTGATGGACGTGACACCACTCACATGTTAAATAAGGTGGAGTGGGAAAAGGATTGGTCTCTTGGAGATTTGGCTGGCAGCTCCTCTCTGCTGTTGTGCCTGTGTCGTGCAAATCATCCCTTGTACTGCAGGTCCCACTCATTTTTAAGAGGGAAAACAGATCCAGTTGAATTTTGGAAAGCTATTGTCAGAGCAAGCTATGGTTTTCACTACAGTTACATGGTGGGTAGGACTTCTAATAGCCTGATTCTTGAAATTCAAAGGTGTCTATATAGTTAAAGAACTTATGTAGCAGCATCATCCCTCATATGACTGTTCCTGACATTGGTGATTCATCTTTGATGTCCAGTGTCAGGTCCACCAGAAGCAAAAATTTAGCAAAAGGCTATGTGATGAAAAAATTCCACTTCTGGGAACCACAATGACTCCTTTAAACTCTCTCCATGTATATTGTCACCGTCTTCAGGGAGGGAAGACGAGTCTAAGTCTCTGAGCTCATGATGACCAACTACCCCTTTTGAACCATGTCACAACTACTCAGTTTCCCAGTATGAAAAGAATTATAAATTGAGATCAAAATAATGAAATTTATCCTGATTCCTAAAGTGCAACAGGATTACAGAGTTTTATACAACATGACACTCCTTTTGCATCTATTAACTTTCACTTTATTCTCATGAAATTTCTTATTCTGTTTCTCCTATAAGAAAGCCAATACAGAATCCTACTCTTTCGATTAGAAACCCTATAGGTTATTCATATGCACTTTTACACTGTTTTACTAGACTGCTAAATGAGGTATTGACCACCTTAACTATCCCCAAACTACTACTAAACAAATAAATAAAATTCAGAATATAGCTTTGGCCATGTGGCCAAGGGAAAAAAAAATTATGAAAATATTATTGAATGGGAAATGGGATATGGTCTTTTTCCAGTTCTATTGCAAGATTCTTCCAGGTTATTATCTGAGGAGGAACCTATTTCTCTTTTTAAATGCAAATTTACCTCTTGATAACTTATACCCATTTGTTCCTGTGCTGCCATTGTCCATCAGTGTCTAGAGATTCCTCTCCAGTATTTACTCTTCCAACGTATCTTCACAGATAGGATGCTATCTCCCCAGATTTGCTTTGACAAGTTAAACAGATTCTTTACTAAATGGTTCTATGATTCTATTCCTTTTATCTTAAAATAAACTCAATTTCCATGATCGTCTTAAATGTCCTTTACTGTATCTACTTGAGCTGAGTTTGTCCTGTTTGCACATCAACAGTAAGAGTGGCACATTCTCCACAAGAATATGCTCTTTACACTGTCCCTATGAACATCTGACCTAAAATGAACTAAGTTTAATTTAAAGGAGATTTTAAGGTTAGTTTAAGATCCTGAGTATCATCTTTTCCACATCTTCACTTTAGGGGTATGTGGCAGATAAAACCTTGATAGAACCTCAAGTGCTGCAATAGCTGCAGCTCTGACATCAGGATTTTTAGCATCCTGCCTTTGCCTGCTCATTGTAGGAAAAGTTGGATCCCTACACAGAAAGAAGTTGTCATGTCCCTTTTGTAAAACCCTGTGGAATTCCACACCCCAGCCTGCCTGGAACCTGCACAAAGGTTACCAAATCCAAGCACTTTGTGTCAGTGTCAGAATTCATCTCATCTGAACCTTTAGCCCTGTCTGCCTGTGTGTGTGCCATGTGACACAGAGAATTAGTGGTAATATCTCATTTAGTGCTCTGCATGAGCATTGCTGTTGGAATGAACAGTTCTTTGATGATTTGCTTCCCTTTTATTCCTTGCTGTGAGTCTCAAACACCATTATTTCCTGCACACATGCAGTTTTTCAGAGGCTACCCCAAACTTAACTCTTAACAAAGAAATATTTCAGTTTGTAGCAGCTTAAAAGTCCATCAAGCTGGAGTAAAGTACCCTGCTCTAGTATGGGGATATGGACTAAATGGCTTCTGGAAGATGTCTAGAATAATATTTCTTATTTTGTAAAAAGGCATTTGCACAAACACACACAATACATCCACAGTTGTGCTTTTTTGTTCTTTCACTTTCATATTTATATTGATATCAGAAAAATTTTCGAAACAGAGATTTCTGTCTCTAAATACATCACAGTGTATATTACACAGAGACATTCACAGGAAGATAAACTATGCGATAGACATCTCTGACTCTCCAGCTGTGCACAACTATAGCAGTCACAGCAATCACCTCTGTCTTCTCTTGACAAATTAATGAGCCGTGCTTGAAGTGACCCTAACAAAGGAGTTAAATTAAAACCATGTAAAAAAGCTCTTCAAATCATAACAGACAAGTCATTTTTTTAAAGGCTTGGCAATGTGATATACTCACTTACTGACTAGATACCCAGCCACAGCAGGGATTCCAAGGCTCCTTCAGCCTTACTCTCCTGGGCTGCAAAGATGAACATTCAGTCTGTGCAAATCAAAGATTTTTTTATTGTTGTCTTACAGAATCATAGAATCATTAAGGTTGGGAAATATCTCTAAGATCGAGTCCAACCAATAACCTGGCAACATCGTGCTCACCACTAAACTGTTTCCCCAAGTGTCACATTCACGTGCCTTTTGAACACTTCCAGGGGTGGTGATTCCACCACTGCCCTGGGCAGCCCACTCCAGTGCCTGAACATCCTTTCAATGAAGAAATTTTCCCTAATATCCAATCTAAACCTCTCCTGGCTCCACCTGAGGCCGTTTCCTCTTGTCCTATCACTTATTAACTGGGAGAAGAGACCCCACCTCACTGCAACTTTGTTTCAGGTAGAGAGAGAGAATGATGCCAGAGGAGTCACTAATCTGAAAACACAGGGAAATGGGCCAGGGAGGAGTGCAGGTCCTGTATATCTGACAGCCCAATTGAGTTCTGCACAACTCAGGGACGAAAGCAGAAAAATACAGTGGAATACTTATCCTGATTTGTAATCCCAGCCCCATTATCCTTGCCTGTGCCAGCAAAAAGAGAGACAGATAGACAGTGGGGATAGTACATGTCCCAACAGGAAAACCCTGATTTCATTTCACAAGTTATCTGTGGCTTTATTGCATCAGAAATGTCAGCCATGAGTAATTCCAGAAAAGCTATGACTGATGGGGAGCAATAAATAACACTGCAAAGGAGCCTGAGCAGCTGAGGGTGGATGAGAACTGAGCTGGTCCATGACCTGGTGATCTGGATGTTCTCTTCATTATATATGCCAGGTCTTCCCCTAATTGGGAGAGGGAATCTATGGCTTCAAGTTAGCACTCCTCTTGTCCCTGCAGTAAAACAAGCTTCTTCCTAGGGACCTTTCCTGATCCTTGCTGCTTGGAATTTTTCCCAAAGCATGCACAGACAGGGAGACAAACCCCAGCTGGAAGAGCAGTCCCAGTGTGGAGATGTCATTTGTGTCTGAAAAAAGGCAACCTTGAGGTTTCTTTGATGGCACACAGAGGAGGGTTCTTCCCTCCTTTAGGGGATCTTTTGGGACCATGTGATGGAATGGTATAAATAATAGAATCATGGAATGCCTTTAAAGATCATCTATTTCCCACCCCATGCCATGGGCAGGGACACCTTCCGCTATCCCAGGTTTCTCCAAGCTCTGTCCAACCTGGCCTTGGACACTTCTAGGGCGAGGCAGCCACTGCCTCTCCAAGCAATCTGCGCCAGAGCCTCACCATCCACTGCAAAACCTCCTGTGTCAGTTTTCCACTGTCCCATTTTGCAGTGTCCTACAGTGTAGCACAAACACCCCCACTAACAACAGTGATGTTAGTTCTGCTGCTCAAAAATCCTGTGTGTCTTCAGAATTTGGCCCTGATTTAAGATTCGTTCTTGCAAATAATATTTTCTCACTGTGCTTAATACAACACCACAATAAAAACCCTCAGAAAAAACAAACCAAACGAAACCAAAAGCACAAAACTAAAAACAACAACAAAAAAAATTCCCCACGCTTGAAAGCAACAAACCAGAACCAAAACAATAAAACAAAATAAAGATTCCTACAGTCACAGGCCGGTATCCTCACTGTGAGTGACTCTCTACCACAAGCCACACAGTGTCTAGTAGAAAAGCATTTGAATAGTAGTTTGTATCGCTGGCAGACATCAGGATGGTACAGGGGTCAGCAGTAAATGGTAGAGGATATGGTATTAATTAGAGAGAGTAAGTCTTAGACAAATCCAATTTCTTTCTTGCATAGATGGAATAGGCTTATACTTGGGTAAGGCTCAGTAGTGCACAACATCAAAAAATAACATTATGCAATATCAAGAGAGTACACAATGAGGTTGCCAAACATCAAATCCCACGTCCCCTATTAAAAACAGATGGGATATTACCTTTTTCATATTATCCATATGCTTTTAATACAGATTGAGGATCTGAGGCTGAAATATTCTGCTGTCTGGTCCCACCCCAACCCTGCTCCTCACAGCCTCCTCTGCAGACAGGGGCTCCCATCTGGGCTGTGCAAATAGTGGCTGCAAGAGGCTGAAAAGAGCAAGATGGAGACAGGAAGGAGGGAGAGAAAGGGTTGTTTCTTGCTGTGGAAAAGAGGAATGACCTTCCAAAAGTGAGTCTTAGTATAGAATATCAATTAAAAATTAGAATGTACAAAACTGATAGAGAACTTGGTAACTGGCAGAGCTCAAAGTGAAATTATTGTAAAGCAAAGGAGTGTCCTGTGTTGTTCTGTCAAAATCAGCTGCAGGTCTGTTGTTGTATTTGCATCAAGATATGAATATAAAGCCACCGCTGATAAAATGCATGGAAGGACTTGTGGGCTGATAAATTATGGAGAGGAAACTTGAACATGGGCACATAAAGCATGTGGGATGTAGGATCTGGGCAAATGAGTGAATCAGGTTCTGGAAATCTAGAACTGAAAAGGAAATAGAGCATACAGTGAGCAAACAGAAGACCACGAACTCTTCTATTTCTGTGGGGAAAATGGGCAAATGGGATCATTGAATTGTAAAATTGGGATTTAATAGGGCTTTTGTGTATGGTACTGGTATCATAGAATATCAGATTGGAAGGGATCTCAAGGATCTTCTGGCCCAACCTTTCTTGGCAAAAGCATGGTCTAGACAAGGTGGCCCAGCATCCTGTCCAGCTGAATCTCAGAAGTGTCCAACACTGGGGAATCCATCATGAAGGAAAACTGTGGACTTTCATTTATGCACATTTCCAAAAGGATTCAGAAAACAGAGACGGAGAAGGAAACACGAGAACTCAAACCTTTCAATTTTTTTCAAAGCAGTCAGTGATTTGATTATTCTCGAGGTATCTGGAGGAGGAGGAGGAGGAAGAGTCAATGCCCAGAAACTCATTGATGTAAAAGTGAAGGAAAGAACAAGAAGCTCTCATGGGAAGCTGGAGAAAGAAAGGCTCCCAAGAGAAAGTGGGTGAGTACTTATGACAGCAAGAACAAGGATAGCATCCAACATCTAGGCACATGTTCAGCTAGTATTGGATGTGTCCAGCTCTTGTAGCTTCTAGACCAGATGGTTTTCTGTAATTTTAGCCAAAAAGAAGGTTCAACACTCCAGTATCAAAGTGAATAGCAGTGGCCTGTATCATGCAGGAGATTGAAATATGAGAGTAAAAAGACTTTTCTGGCCTTAAATTTTAAAAGTACAGGGATAAAGGTTTAGACCTACAAATTAGATGAGGCAACAACTTATCTTTAATAACACATCTCTGATGCAACATCAATTTGTAAATATTTATAGATTTAATTGTTTAGAATTTAAAAGCTATAATAGTCTGAATTTCTCTCAAAAAATTCACTTTACCAGATACTTTACAGCTTCAAGGCAGACTCACAGGAATTCTGTTCCTGGTTAAAAGCCTCATGGATGTCTCTGCACTACAGAGATTCATGAGCACCAAAAGAGTAACATGGTAGTTCACACACAGGAGTCCAGCTAGTACTTGGGCATAGCTCTGTCTTCAGAGAATCAGAGAATAATTCAATGGTTTCGGTTGGAAGGGATCTTAAAGATCATCTCATTTCAAACCTCCTGCCATGGGCAGGGACACCCTTCCCTAGACCAAGTTGCTTCAAGCCGTGTCCCACCTGGCCTTGGACACTTCCAGGGATGGGGCAACCACAGCTTCTCTGGGAAGGTCATGGAAACTTCATGTGCTTCAACATGGGTAGTCATATTTCAGCCAACAGGGGACTTGTTTAATGAGCAGATCAAGTGGATAAATTGCCTCATTACACTTAAATCAGTATGTGATGATGATGTATCTGACACTTACCTCCTGTTACCTTCTGCTGGGGACAGCAAGCCAGCTTGAGTCACCATTAAGGTCTCAACTGGCAAGCCAAGGCCTCTCTGAAGGTCTCCAGTTTGATGAGTGTTGATAATTGTTCCGGCCAAACTCTTTAATCTGTCACTTGTCAACTCACTTCTTGGATGACCCGGTGGATCACCAAGTTCAATGATCAGCACCCTTGATGGACCAGTTGTATCAGGTGGCTGCAGAGCTCGGGTGCTCACTGCTTGCCTCCCCACTCCCTGTGAGCTGTATCTGCTATGCAAGGCTGTGCAAAAGGCCATGTTAGGGCAGTGATACTTCTTTTTGCTGGCATTGGCTGAGATTACCTTCAACATGCTTTCACCTCCCAGCACGTGATGGACTACTCTGACTTGGTCATGGCCAACCTTCAAGAAATCAGCCAATCGATGTATTATAGTTGCCTCATCTTCTTCCCCGACAGCCTCAGTTACAGTGAAAGCCACAAAAAGGGAAAGGCCAGCAACTATTTCTACTGGTTCAGTCTCATGGAGGAGAACGTAGAGAAGATTGTCCTCAAAGCTGAAGTAATTGGCTCCTGCCCCTTCATTCAGTGAAAAAGAAGATGGTTTTGGAGAGACATATCTGCCTTGAATGAAAACACGAAGGCTGAGTGGTTCACTATAGAATATGGCCATGGGCAGCCTGGTTGTGTTTTGGCCACTGAGGAGGAAGAGTCTGAAAGCCAGAGGTGGGAGGTCTGGGAAGCAAACCGTGGTGAGCTCAGGGGATGGCAGCACAGAAAATAGAGTAGAACGATGCTCTGCGGGGTAACACCAAGTGTGTGAAGCCATGTCACTGAAGGTGTCCATAAAGCTGCCAGTCACTGTTACCACTGGGAACAGTCTCTGGCTGTCCACACTGGAGTCCAGGTTTTCTAGGATGACAAGTGCATGATCTGTCTGTTTGCAGAAGTAGCCTTGTACTGAGGGCTTGAAGATGCACTTACTGTCATCTCTGTAAATTCCTGGAAGAGAATAAAGGGAAATTAGGGGAAAGAAATTGTTTTGGACATCACCTCAATCTTTTGTTTTATAGCTGCTTATTTTCCCATTCAGACCTCAAAATGACTTTTGTCAGTGCTAAAATGTTACATAACTTTAAGAGAATCCTGGACACTAAGGGATATTAAATAGGTAGAAACCAGATCTGCTGTTTTGAGTTGAAAGTTGTTGAAGACTCCTAACAGACAGAAAAGCATCACATATACTTACCTCATTCTTTAGATATCAAATTTTGGCCACCACTGAAAAAGCAGGCAGCTAGACTGTTCTTGGATCTGATCCAGCACTACACCCCTATGTCCTTGTGTCTTATACATTCTCCTCGTTCTAAGCCTGTACAGGACAGCAAATCAGGGTTTAACTGCA
The DNA here is from genome assembly GCF_036250125.1 of Pseudopipra pipra. Classification (NCBI taxonomy): domain Eukaryota; kingdom Metazoa; phylum Chordata; class Aves; order Passeriformes; family Pipridae; genus Pseudopipra; species Pseudopipra pipra. The sequence continues at coordinate 113,008,688 of NC_087551.1, forward strand.
GTTCTTTGGGAAGATAATTTAACTCTCCATGAAACCATCTCATCCCACTCACAGGGATTGCATTAAACAAACAAACAAACAAACAAATAAACAAAAACAACAAAAAAACCCACCAAAATAAAAAAACCCAAACCAAACCCCAACAAAAAACCAGATCAAACAAAACAAATAAAGAAACAAAAGCTAAAACAAAACAAAACCCGAGAAAGGACCAGAACACTATTAATCTCCTCCAGTGATGACCTCATCAAGTTTTAGAGACAGAAGAAAGCACTAGATTGAGATACCTACAAATAATGAAGATTCTTATGTGTGCTCCAAGTGTCTAAACTCCCACTGCAGTCAGTGGAGATCTGAAGTTTAAACCATTTGCCCACAGGCAGGCATCTACATTTGCATGGGATGCCCTGAGAGACCTGAGACATGAGACACAGGGTCCACAGAAGATTTCTGCCCTGCAAGGATGGCAGCTGCAGGGCTGGTGGGACACCCCAGAACAGCAGAAAATACACTAAACACACACTTGTGGTAACTGAAGCATGCCCAACTCCCCAGCCACCAGTACTGACAAAGCAGTTTAAAAACATGAAGTTCACCCTAAAATACTTCTCTTTAGTCATCTGGATTACATTTTACTATCCTATAACTTTTTTTTTATTGACCAGAGGTAGAACCTGTCACTTGAACACAAGTGAATGGTGTCACCTGGACCTCTTTTGGTAGCTGCAACATCTGTAGATGTAACACACGGTCGATGGGACCACAAAAGCCCCTTTAGATAACACTTTATTCTTTCACTGAATATAAAAGAAGTTAAAATCCTTACACATATGTCAGAATTTGCCACTAAATCCCCCTCCAAGTGTCTGTGGAGACAAGTCAAGAGGATCCTTTTATGGAAGGCTCTGTACAGAAGAGACATAACCCACACAGTCTTCTGAGTTAGAAAGATAGAATCACAGAATGGTTTGGGTTGAAGGGCCCTTAAAGCTCATCTTGTTCCAACCCCTCTGCCAGGGACACTTTCCACTAGACCAGGTTGCTCCAAGCCCCACCCAACCTGGCCTTGGACACTTCCAGGGATGGGGCAGCCACAACTTCTCTGGGCAACCTGTGCCAGGGCCTCACTACCCTCACAGGGAAGAATTTCTTCCCAATATCCCAAGTAACCCTTCCCTCTGTCCGTGGAAAGCCATTCCTCCTTGTCCTGTCACTCCATACCCTTGACTGAAGTCCTTCTCCAGCTCTCTTGCAGCCTCTCTAGGTACTGAAAAGTGCTATAAGTCTACAGTGTACTCCATCTGACCAAATATAGGTCTCTGCTTTAAGATGAGAGAAATTGTGCCTCAGGTTGTAACAATGAGATCATCACTGATTATAAAGAGAGAATAAAAGTAAGAGTTCAGATCCGGGCACCAAAAACATAAACATTTCTGCCTGGAGCTTCTTAGGAAAAGAAGTGTGTTTCTGTTTTTCCTTCCTCTCTTCAAAATAAAATCAAAGGAGGAATTTGCTGCTGTAGCCAGCTAGAATTGTCCTCCCTCACCTAGCCTGCCCCTTCCTTAGCTGAGAGCACAAACATGTTGGGCAAAGTGTGGCCAATGTCTCAACTAACTCTGTGCTCCTCATCCAGCACCTTCAGAGACGTATCCAAATCAGATCAAACACAAGGGACAGAAACATCCTTGAGAGTCACAAACTTTTGGATGAATAAAAGGACTTTCCCCTTATCAAGGACACATTATGTGAAACTTTCTGCTAGAGAAAAACAGCAGACTCCTGGAAAAGAAATGAACTATGAGAAAAGTTGGACGGAGCTCAGAGCAACCTGGCAGGGAGGGTGAAAACAGATGATTTTTAGGGACCCTTCCAATCCAAACCATTCTATGATTCTATTAAATTATTCTGGGCTCTGCCTTCAGTTATATCTCAATGCCTGGATCTTGCAGGCACCTATTATCTATTTCAAGGGGAATCCTCATGTGCAGACCACGGTCTGGCAGCATTTCCCAGAACAAGCTGTCACTCTGCACATCACCGAGGGGAGCAATAAAATTACATAAATGTTGATCTCTGTTCAGGGAGGATGTTCCATGAGAGAGGATCTCTGCAAAAGCCCCTATTTTTAGACACCGGCTTCGGATTTTGCTTCCTTTTCTTTCCTTTCCCTGTGTTCGTTTGTTTGAGTTCTTTTGCTTTATCAGTGCAAGTATTTTGCTATCGGTGTTTGCTGGGGGCAGAGGGAGAGAGAGAAGCAACTCCGTTCAGAAGTAGAAGTGGAAATGCTGAGCTCAAAGACATTCGGCTTTGTCCTGGAGCACTGGGAGGATGTGCTGGCAGCCAGCCCACAGAGCCTGGCAGATCCCATCCTCTGCTCTCCTGGAAACACCCCATCTCCCCCCTTTCATGTCTACAAATAGGATTTGCTGGTATTTTGTGACTTCCCCGGACTTCCCTTTGCCCTGCCCGGCTTGTAGAGCGGGTTGGCTCGTTTTCCTGCACACACACACTCACGCCCATGCACGCACACGCCTCGTTGCTTGTCCCCTTCCAAATGGCCTTATCTGCCAGTCACAATTTCTGCAGCCTGCAATTTCGATCACTTTTAAATGAAACCCATGCTGGCCTTAGTAATCATAATGTCATTTACAATTTACCACAAAACACGTTTATTCAGTTAGTAGCACATTGGAGAAAGAGAACTCCATATGAACTCGCCACTGAAGCCCTAATCTGATTATTTCCTCATGAAAATCCAAGCAGGGGTGCTTGTAAGAGGGGTCTGAGAGGAGAAGGAAAAAAGTGAGTCCTGGCCACAGCTGACTCTCATAATCAATGGGAGTAGATAAGTGACGAGGCGTGTCAGGGCCAGCAGCTAATCTGCCCTGGGGCTCTCCTCTAAAAAAGGCCAGAGTGGACAGGACTTAATAAATACTGAGTGACCACTGAATATTGAGCTGACATGTGCTATTTACATTGGCAATGAACAATAACAGTGATAAATTCCAGAAGCATCCCCCCTGCAATGGGGGAAATCAGATTAAACAGGTTCTATTTGTACCTGGGTTTGCACACACACGTGTGTGTGAAAGGGGGGACAAAATGGGGGAAAAGTAATCAAGCACAAATGGGCAGGAAAGATGGAGAAGATGTTCATATCTGTAGCAATGTGTGCATGGATGAGGTTGAACATTGCACTGGAATCTTCATGTACCCAGGCAGAGGACGAGGGCATAAGTGTTTTGAGTGCACACATGGGCACGTGTTCCATCTGTGTGTCCTGCTCCACGCAAGAAGGAGAGAGAAATTATACTTGAAAAATGTGTGTATTCACCCTCTGCAGCTAATTTCTCAGACTTTGCTTTCTGCAGGTTCCCCCCATCACCGAGCCAAATTTATTATTTATTTATATCCATCTCCACACACACATAGACACACCAACATCTATATCTAGATGAGACTTTAGCACTCAGGTTGCTTCTAGGGCTCCTGACAAATATTAACTTTGTGTCAATATTTGTCCTTCCTGTCGTGAAATGAGGATTTTCCACCTCATTTCACATTTGAAAAGAAAAATGTGCCGAGGGGTCCTCTTTGCTCAGGAAAAAAACCCACCACCACCATCACCATCTCATATTCTTTATTTAGAAAAATGGAGAAGGGTGGAAGGAGGGAAGAGCATTTTTTAAAATAGATGTTTTGACTTAAAGGCACATAGAGTCCTTTGCAAGTCTCCTGCCTTTTCCCTACTTCCCTAACGCCAAATAAATAAAATAAAATAAATTCTACATTTAAAATTGAATGAAATACATCAACATTAATGATTTCCCCCTTCAGGTTAGCACCACCATTTGCTTCAATAATTTTTACCCATTTTGTGATAGATTTCACAATTCATGGTACAAGGAAAAATAGTCTTTTTTTGACAAAAACAAAAGGGGGTGTCAGGTTTTTATCAAAATAAAATAAATCTCTCGCAATTTTCTTTCCTTCTGACTGAATTTGTTCGTCAGTTATTTCTAATTTAACTACAATTATAGCTACAAAAAATATAAAAGCGAGCAGGGGAGGAAGGGGGAGGGGAGAGATAAATGGGACACTGTTTAGAAATTGCAATTCCTTGGCCTTGGGCTGGCCAGCACATATCTTTGCTGAGAGGGAAATATTCATCAGCATTAACTGTTCCTTTTGACCTGCTGACATTCAAATGGGAAATAAAAAAAAAAAAAAATAGGTCCAGCAATAGCACCTCAGAAATCTAGAAAAGGTAAATTATTCTGAGGTCAGTTGTGATTTTTAGTTATAGGAAAAGTTTTCAGTGTTTCTTGACTTCAGATGTTCCCTGTAAATAATTTTGGCTTTGATTTTCCTGTGTAATCCCTGTCACAAGGTCATCATGCCTACACACTCATGCTTTGTAAGCGATGGCTCTGCCGACACTGATTTTGTAAATCTTTATGTAGTAAGTGAAAACAAACCTCTCAACTTCGGTGGATGCCGAGATAAGGCATCTCCCATTGTTTTTAGAAATCCCACCAACTGTAAATTAGGGATATCCCTCCATTGAATTTGTCAGCATTCCACGGGGGATAAACACATAGATATGCAATGTCAAGTAACACTTGTGGCTGGTTTCTCACAAGATGTATGTTGGGAACACATGCATAGGGAGGCACGGTGGCTCAGTGCTTCTTGTGTATTTGGGTACATATGTGCTGGTTTTGGCTCAGGGAGAGTTAATTTTCTTCATAATTACTGTTGTGGGGCTGTGTTTTGGATTTGTGCTGAAAACAGTGTTAATAACACAGAGATGTTTTCATTACTGCTGATCAGTGCTCACACAGAAACGAGAGTTTTTCTGCTCCTCATCACACCCCACCGGTGAGTGGGCTGGGGGTGCACAAGAAGCTGGGAGGGGACACAGCAGGGACAACTGATCCCAGGGGACAATGGGGATATCCCAGACAATATCACTTCATGCTCGGCATATAAAGCTGGGGGAAGATGAAGAAAGGGAAACACATTCACAGTGATGGAGTTTGTCTTCCCAAGTCCTGGTTACATGTGATGGAGCCCTGCTTTGCTGGGGATGGCTGAGCAGCTGCCTGACCTTGGGAAGGGGTGAAAGAATTCCTTATTTTGCTTTGCTAGTTTATATGACTTTGACTTTATCCATAAAGACTCTGTCTTTACCTCAACCCACAAGTTTTCTCCCTGTTACCCTTCCAATTCTCTCCCCATCCCACCAGGAGAGAGTGAACGAGTTGAGATGCCGTATGTTGGGGTTAAATCACGACAACATACACACACAACAGTGCTCATAGCAGGGACCATGTAAATAAAAATAGAGTGTTTGCTTTAGGCTGTTAATTCTTTCTTTTAAAGAAAAGTATTTTGGAAGGAAATGAGTCTTATCACACTCTGTGAGGTTTTATGCTCTCCTGTTTATCGTTCCTCTATTAAAAAAACTTTGAGCCCCCTGGCCAATTTCAGTCACTTTTGTGGACTCAAAGATAATATGTTCCTGCAAGGTTTGTAAAAGTAGGTGCCCAAGTAGAGAAAAGACAGTTCTTAGTGCTTCCATTGAAGGAAGGTCTGTAGTAAAACTCTCTCTTATTACACATCCCAGGATCTGCATTCACCCTTCCCTTTCACACACAAATCCAAAGAAAAGCAGATGTAGTACATGAAATATTTTTCTTGCAATCATTGTTTTCATGCTTTGATATGGCCACACGTACTACAACTATTTATTCATTGTAAAATCAATTGTTATTTGCCTCTTTCATACAGTTATATTTTTTATGTTTGCACCAACCCTTCAGAGCTCCCCCATGCCTAAGAAGTAAGGTACATAGTGTTACAGGTGACAATATATCTCTCCAAGTCATGAACAAAAAAATTGCAATTTTCCAATTCCCAGTGACTATACTAATAAGTCATTCCTGACCTTAAAGTACGAGTGACAAGTAAAGTCTTAAGAAGAGAGACCAGAAACTCTCTGAGGCCAGGATGCTCTCCAACAGGGATCAAAAAGAGCATGGGAACAAAGCATGTGTATAACAATGTTCCCCCAAAATGCTGCTCAAGCTTTCAGAGCTTTACAGATCAGGAATCTCTTGAGTCAGAGAGATCATTTTTGGTCTTTGTAGTTGACAGAAAATGTCAAACCTGTCTCAAGAAACTGCAAAAAGTTGGGGAAGAGAATAGTCTAGCCAGGAGAATATATCTTGAGTCCTCTCAAAGAAGGTGGGCCAATAAATCTGGAGGTGCCCTTTGGCGAGGTTGACAAGACCAGGTTTTATTAAGAGATGTTCCTTAGAATGCCCCAGATCTTCTCAAATGCTCTGCTGCATTTGAACAGGAACAAGGTGCAACAAGGTTCCACACCTGGTAATACCTTGGCTGCCTGTGTACAGAAGACTCATCTGGAACTTAGATTATAGAGCATTTTATCCATCAAAACTTATAAAATAACCAGTGCCAAGCCCAGATCCTTGTCCCTGGCCAGCTGCCGTGGCACCCCCATGGTATTAAAGTCACTGACCCTCCAAAAGGCAGTGGCCACCTCCAAACTGCCCTTTTGAACTGGTCCCTGACTTGTGCAATTTCTGGAAAGTGCCCAGGAGTTATCTTGGATACTGCTGGTTTGCCTGGGAACAAACTGGTCTTGGAGCTGTTCTGTAGATGCAGCAGGAGTGACTGGGAATCTTCAGTGTCCCTATCCTTGTGCTGCTTGACTCAGAAGAGTCTCATTCCTGTTGACGTCGGCACTGGCCCAGAGCAGCTTGTTCATCATTTTATTAAACTTAATCAGAAAGACACACTTAGGGAGGATTTTTGTCTGCATTATCATTAATGATTAAGGAGCTTCAGTCATTTTAGACATCCTGACAACACAAAGGTTCCCATAATGCTTATTTCAGGAAGAAATCCAATATGGTAACAAAAGAAGTGTTACCTGACATATCATGCATGGAGACTGAAAGTATTAAACAGTATAATTAATCTCGACCCTAAAAGTGCCACAAATTAAACACCTTTAAATTGCAACCCTGAGTGAAGGACAATGCAGGAGTCATAACCTTAAACCCTACTGTACAGCACTCAGAAGTGTGGCCTGGAATGGGACAGAGTGAACCTTCATATGGGAGGGATAATCTGGGTCTTCATAGCTTTCCTGAGGGCCATCAATACACAGCTAAGAGGTGGAAATAATGGCATTTTATACAGCAGTTAGCAAAATAGGACCCAGGGCCCTTGTTAGATGCTCTCACGAAGCAGGCAAGACAAACAAACTATTGCCACAAACCTCTTGTAGTCACTACCCATCACCCAAAGAGCCAACTGCTGGGTGTGAGAGGGATCCTGTCTCCCAGGAAAGATGATTAAAAGAGAAAAATATAAAGAAAAACATCTTTTGGACTGAATTATTTCACCTTTGACAAAACAAGCTGTTCTGCAAGCATCATCTTATTTCTCATGTCACTACCAAAGCTTTTCTCATTTTCTTTCCCTTTAAGATAATCCTGGTTTCCTTTTGGTGTATTTAAAGCCCAGAAGGATTTTTCTCTCCTCCTAACCAGCAACCTCACTGACTGAAGTCAAACTGGTATCTGTGGCTCAACACAAAGGTGGGGGGCAGTGAAAGGCAGAGCTTTTATGATTCCAGTCACCATCTCTCCGGCCTAGGAACGATAAAACTGCCACCACCACCTGAAAGCAGAACAACAATTTTGTCACATGCCAGACCTAAAAATGAATGTGGCCGTGCCATGCACTGCTCTGAGCTGCAGATATAATGAGTTTTGAATGGGAAGTCCCGGACACAATAAATCTGTGCCATATGTGACCATTTCCTGTGTCAGTTCCTTTCTCATAACCAGTGGAGGCTTCGCCCTCCCCCTCACTTTCCCTTTCATGACCCCACACCAGGGCTCTGAAATCTTTCAGGGTTGCTTATGGGCCCCAGGCCTTTCCACAGCAGTTGCATAAATAAATGAGTTTGACAGCAAACATCATAAGGGTTAGTGGTAATGTGTGCTCCACGCAAGTGCTCGTGCTACTCGCTGGAGAAAAGGGGGAGGAAAGAGCTTGTTTTGTTACCATGAACAAAAGTATGTTCTCTGACAAGTGGTGAAAGAATTAGTCAAATAAACTTGAACTCTATTCAGACCATCGCTGCCAGGTTTTGTTATGGATCGGGAGGTTCTCAGCTTCTCTTTCCCTCCTTGGCCTGCAGTAACTGCAAAGACAAATCATCCTTTTCTTCTGCAAAAATAAAGTGAGGGGATAAAATGAACGGCCTAAAATAAAATTTGGAGGGAACTTCACTTTACTGCTATTAATATTATTATTATTATTATTATTATTATAATTTCCCAGTGAGAACAGTTTTTTGGCCCTGGGAACAGACTCATCAAGAGACTGAATGATTTTCCATTAGATGTGGGCTAGAAGGAAAATGCCAAATACCTGCAGATTTTGGAAATATATGGGTTAGAATTAAGCTTTTAAATGAAAATGATTTTTATAAGAAATAAGTGAAAGAGAGGACAGAATAGAACCAATTATTTGTCCTATTTTTCCCCTTTTTTATTCATTAACAAATCAAATATTTTGACTAAATAGCTAAATTTTACTAAGTAACTTCTCTGTAAAACATTATTATCAAAAAAACTTTTTTTCCCAACAATACCATTTAAAAAAAATATATTCATATATCCTATTTTCAGCCCAGAAAGACCACAGACATTTCAGTTAGTATCTTAAAGAGTAAAATCAGTTTATAGAAGTTTTATAAAAGTGATTAGGAAGGAAGGTTATTTTCCCATGTCCAATGCAGAGAGAACCAAAAAGAATGTATTATTATTTTTACCAGGGAGGTATAGGCTGCAAAGAAGAAAAACATCTTTCTAGTAAAATATATATATATGTATAAGTAGCAAGGGCTTGAAACCAACTGATTAGAACAGGGTGGATCTATCAAAAGTGAAGATTTTTTTTAGCAGGTTATTTTAATTTCTTTTGGGAGCATTGCAATTGCAGATGTCACTTTGGAGTCTTTTCTTTCTTTCTTTCTTTCTTTCTTTCTTTCTTTCTTTCTTTCTTTCTTTCTTTCTTTCTTTCTTTCTTTCTTTCTTTCTTTCTTTCTTTCTTTCTTTCTTTCTTTCTTTCTTTCTTTCTTTCTTTCTTTCTTTCTTCTTCTTCCTTCCTTCCTTCCTTCCTTCCTTCCTTCCTTCCTTCCTTCCTTTCTTCCTTTCTTCCTTTCTTCCTTTCTCTCTTTCTCTCTTTCTTTCTTTCTCTTTCTTTCTTTCTCTTTCTTTCCTTCTCTCTTACTCTCTTTCTCTCTTTCCTTTTCTTTATCTTTCTTTCTTTCTTTCTTCCTTCCTTCCTGCCTTCTTCCCTGCCTTGGCTGAAGGTGCAGTCCCAGAGCTTGTGACTGAGAGGTTCCCAAGCACAAGAGTCCCTGTGACATTATGAGGGTGATTTTCAGCAATATTAGTCCTGTATGGGCTATGGACTTGAATCTGAAAGCAGAGGGATTTCATTATGGGTACAGACAGCTATATTATGCCATGACATATTTATGACAATGAAAAGTAATGGGAGGCAAGTATTTTAAGCCTTGGAAGCCGAAATAAATCTGAAAGCACAGTGCAGAGTCTGAACACCTACAAAAACATATTGAAGAGGTAAAATTTGAGATACAAAGGCTACAGTCATTATCTGAGCACATAGAATGGGATTCATCACATTAATTCTAGCTGCCTAAATGTTAAGCATCTAGTCTAAGCTAATTGTCTAGTCTGAGCTGTTCATCTAGACAATAATCATTAGGGAGAGAGAGGAGAGACTTTTAGAGGGTCATTCATTCCTGCTTTTCTTTGGATGGATTGTAGCACATCTGAAGGTGTCAGCCTTTACTGGTTATATGGGAAACCTAGACAGATAGTTTGGATTCAAGGCCTGTATTTAGAATCATAGATTCACAGAATCATTAAGGTTGGAAAAGACCTCCAAGATCATTGAGCACAAGCTTTGACCAAATACCACCTTACAAATAAACCATAGCACAAAGTGCCACTAAAGTTAGGTAAAATGAGTCCAAATGCTACTGATGTCACTAACAAGGGTTGCAGAACAGCCAGGCCAGTCAGTGTTCCTGTTCTGAAACAAGTGGGAAATGATAGCTCTGTACATACCTCTAAAGTAACCATCTCCTCCAGTTAAGAACAACGGGAAAGAAAGAAAGAAAGATGGGACATGAAGCCATAATGAAAAATAAGAAAGAAATTTCCCCTATCCCTACCAAGGTTAAACAGGCTACAAATAAAATTTTGAGGAAGACCCTGAAAAAATCAAACTCTGTATTTCACTTTTGTAGCTCTGATGGCCAAGCCACTGGATCCAGGTACTCCCACGTGTGCCTGGTGCACTGACCCTGCAGACCACAGCTGTTTGCTCCTGAGAAAAGAGGACACAGAAGAAAATACCTTACAAAGCACAGAAATGGAGAATTTTTCCCAAAAGAGATGAGCAAACACAAGAACCTAAGAAAAAAATAATAAATTCTAATCTCGGAAAATACATGAGGATGGGGACAGAAGAAGACTGGTTTCAAACACCACTGACAAGAAAATAAAATGTGTAGTCATAGTCCTAAAACACCATGGCTACATTGAAACTTAGGGAAAAAAAGGTCAGAAGAGTTTTTTGTTTTTTTTTTAAAAATCATAATGTATCTACAGTTTAGGCTTTATATGTATACTAGGACAAAACTCCCAGGTTAGAGTACATCCAGAGAAGCTGCCAGGGTTGAAAATGACTTGGAAAGGATCTGTGATCCTAATGACACTTTCATCCATAACTTCATAAGATTGGTTTGAAGAATCTTTGAGGGTTGGTTTTTCTCATAGTTGTTGTACTCGGGTGTGCTTATTTTAGGTAGTCCAGGGACAGTTTCTTGTCCCATCAAAGTCTTCTGGGCAGCTCGAACAGCGAAAGAGCAGGTTTGGAGGTGGAGTATCTCTTGTGTCTTACTAGATACTATTCTTCATCTTCATGTGAACATGACTGAACGCAGAGTCACACTAATCTTGTTTTTGTGGTACCCTGCCCATGGAGAAAACAAATAACTACATTGGTGGAGCACTGAAAGCACTCACCAGTCCAGATTGTTCTGCTTTAAGTGATCTAAGGATCTCTCCCTTTGCATTTTATTCCAGACTTACTAGTGAGCTGTTTGAAATTTCAGACAGCCTTGGAGTTATTTTGGCCAGGGAGTATATTTAAAACTCATTGTGCCTAATGTTGTCTTTCTACAATTGAGAAGTAATCAGGAAAGACGTGAAAATAAATAGACAAGTGAGAGGCAAAATGAAATATGAAGTGGCTAGAAAGGAGTCTGCTCTCTAATGTATTTTTTCAGCTTATTATTGTAAAAGCCCAGAGCAAAAGAGTAGCTCTGAAGAGTCTTTTGTTAATAGAGGAAAGGTTGTCCTCATATTTTTCTTAACTTTTTATTTATTAGCCATGCTACACAGGGCACTTCCATAAGTGATGGCTGAGTTTCAGGTTACAGGGACTTGTTTAGTCTGAAAACATCCCAGGCTGCAATGGGAAGCAGAAAAGAGAAGTAACAGCCTATTGCATGGAGTTTGAAGGAACTCACACCAAAGCCCATTTGTTCTCTGCTTTTCCCTATAATTTCTGGTGGTTGAGCTTGCAAAGATTTGGATGTCTCTGTTTGGATGGTTAAAATGCATTCCCAGCACGCCACTTCCTCAGGTGGTCTAGCTGATGACAGCATGATGCTTAGGCCAATATAAAATAGCTGATGTGTTGACCTGTCTGAAAATAAAATTATAAAGCTGCATTCCTGCGTGGGCAATCCTCCAGGTTATTGTGAAAAAAAGAAAATTAATGTTAGCAAAGGCACTTATCTTATGCTCAAGCCCTAAAACATGACAGTCAATAACATTTTGGAGACTCTTGGTGTTGGGGTACTATGTAGTTGCTTATCATTGCCCTGATTATGGGGCTAAGCATAAAAATATTCACTTTCTACAAAATCTCATCAAAGCTGAGATGGTGGAAAACATTAGCTGTGCACAGGAAAACAAACAGGTGCATTAAGGATATTTGGGTTTTTTGACTTTTTGGTGCTTTAACACCAGAGAAAGAAAAAGAGCACTGAAACAAAATTAGGATAGGCAGAGCAATACAGATTCTCCAGGGCTGCTTAGCTTAGGAATCCTGCTAAAATTTAAAAGATGCCCTTCATGAATAATTTTCTACATTATCCAACTTTAATGAAGAGAATTGTTAGTATGGACAATCTTGGTCTGGTTTGGGGTTTTTTTTGGTATAACACCACCATTGCCAGACACATACATAAGACAAGCACAAACAGGATTTTTGCTTGTTTATTTCGTCAAAGATATTAGAACATATTTAATTTTCTGGGCATGCCAGTTGAAAAGCTTAGCTGGAAAGCTCTCAGCAGGAACCTCCACAGGCCTTTCTGCTGGTTTGGGACATCAGAGAGTATCTTTCAGCTCCCAGAATGCCACGAAGAGCTAAGCCAGTTTGGAGAGCCTACAAAGAGCCCATCTGGCTTTGCTAAGTTTCCACATCTCATCTGGCTCATAAAGGACAGCAGGCAGAAGCCTTGTAGATCATGTTTGTATTCCACTAGCATGGAAAGGCTCATTCCAGAGTCAGACAACACTAAGGGCTGAGTACTAAGTGCTGAGAATAATCCAGAAGGTAGAAAACTGGTCCTACACACTTCCAAACCTCTGTTGCCTTATCAAGACATCTGGGCTATAACCACTCTCCACGAAAGCCGCAGGAATTTTGTTTATGCATAAATTCCCTGGGGAAGAGCTTTCAACAGAAATCTCACTTTCCAACCCAAATCCTGCCCAACAGTTTGGTACATTATGTCAAGAACATGTTGTCAGTTGTTAAAAATGGATCCATACTTTTTCCCTGAGCTTCCAAAAGGGTTAATAATTCTGGCAGCACCACAGTCAGTAACCTGAATGCCCAACCAGGAGGATATGCTGTGAAAAGCATCCCTCTGCTGCCAAGGACATTGAAGAGAGGAGGAACATAAGGGAATCTTGACTTTTTTATCTCTTTTGCTCTCCATGGCTCACGTGGAGCAGGAGTTCAGACACAGAGGCCTCAGAAGGAGAGATCTGAATTTAATAAAGCTGTCTGGGGAGAGGGAGACAGAGAAGAGAAGATCATGGAGATAAGAGAAACAGAGAAACAAAGAGAGGAGGAGAAAGAATATTACAGTTGAGTGGTGATGGCTGTGTCCTTTCAGACTCAAGTGGACAGAAGTGAAATATTGGTTTAAGAGATGGGACTCCAGAAGAAGGAATAAAAAAAAAGAATATTTTATGGTTAGAACATATACTTCCATGCCACTGTAGTGAGACTAGGCAAAAGGTAAGGGAAGAAAAGGATAATGGAAAGATGCTGCTAGAAAAATTAATAGAGATCCTTGATTTCATCACAGTTTTGGGGGGTATTGGAGTGACCCATTAAATTCAGTGCAGCTACACCTACAGTATGCAAGCAGAGTTAGATCCTGAATAGGAAAATAAATTCTTTTGAGATAACAATTCCATAGATTAACAAAATGAGGGAGCCTGTTTGATTCCCCACTTCTGCAATCTTTGCCCACTGCCTCTTAGAGAATAAAAGTTGATTGAGGGGGAGCAGGGAGAAGGAGGGGGCTCGTCTGTTCTCCACTGACACTCACAGCCCTCTCCACCAAGGTGCAAAGTTGACTTCCTTTACAGAAAAATCAGAGAACAAATGCACTGCCAAAGCTCCCATCCGAGGATGTTTTTTTCTTTTCTTTTCCACAAGATTCTGTTTGTTAGAAAAACCAGAAAGACACCGGAGGGAAAATAAATGCAGATACATTTTTAATGCATGCATTTAATTTTCAGAACATGGTGGGCACTTCAGTGCTGGGTGCTGGAACTGCAAGGGAGAATTTATCTAATCAGTCCTCCGTGTCCCCGCTCAATTGACATAATGTGGTCCTGCCGATTAAAGCACTGGAATCACAGCTCTGCCTTTTCCTTCTCTTTCATACTAAAATTATTGATGTGCTTTGTACTATGTGTAATTGCCATTATTGTATATGTGCCTGGAGCATGTGCAGAGCTGAAATTGAAATAAATAAGCAAACAAAAATCACACGATAGCGAGTCTCTGATGATACGGGAGGGGGTTGGTGCCGTGGCATCACGAGCTGAAAATAGGATTTCATACTGCTGTGACTGGTTTTGACAGAGTGAGATTCGATAAGACTGGAAGAAAGGCTGCCCTGATCCTCCAGTCTGACCCTCAACAAACACCAAATCAAAGTACCTCTTTTAGCATCCCGGGTCTGAGCCTTACCATCCAAGGATTTCTCCGGAGCAGTCCTGATTTACATCACCTGAGGATCTCGCCCAGCATCAGACACTCACTTTTGCTCTCCGTCTGTCTCTCTCTCATAGACACACAGTAGATTTGTTCTTTACATTTAATTTATGCAAGCGAGGCACAGAATACATTTCAGTAACGCCAATTAGATACGCACTAATTTCTTCTCTGTGAAATAGCAGTAAGTAATTAATCAGAATTTTGATCACAACTCAGTTGGCAATTCTAATTGCACTTGTCATTTCCACAGCAAATACAGAATCATTATCTTTTTCGCCGAGTCCTCTCTTCCTAATCATCCAGGGTGCTGGAAGCAAAACATTTCCAAGAACTAGATATTGTCTCTATCAACCTGCAGCCTTAATACCTTTGGACTGAGGGTTAGTGGGTTCAGTCCGTGGCTGTGTTTTATTTCAAGCTTCATCATAATTTTAAAGGGAATAGCTAGTGGCAGGCTGGCTGCTTGCCTGGGGGAGGGGGGATTCTGCCTCATAAAATTATGAGGAAGGATAAAAGCTAGCAGCTCACTCCATTAAAAACCTTCTGGGAGAGGACTAAAGATGCCTGACCTTTGCACAAGCATCCAGCAGGCATCTAAGGGACATATGGACGTTGAGCAGATCTGTATCATCAAAGTCCGCGCTGCTTCTCCGAGGTACCACATCCATGTTTAACTCCAGGCACTGCCAGCCATCTCAGCAAGGGATAGGTTGATCAAGGGAGATCAGTGCCCTGTGTTTCACTGAAACAGTGTTTCCATGACCATTTCAGGATCCTTCTGATGACCTGTGAAAACTGACAGTGCTGGTTTAGAGCAAGAATGGGTTAAGATTATCTGCCTGGATGGTGTTATGGCCAGGGGTCTGCGGAGGCAGGGCTGCCTTTTGCTGTGCTCCAAAAAGCTGACAGTGAGATACTCCTCAAATGGCTTAGAGGAAGGAAGAAATGAGAGCAAGAAGAGAAAGGGAGATTCACTATTTAGGAGCTGAGCCCTACAGGGAGCTGAGGGTATACCTGCACCAGGTCCACACTTCAAGTCCAGTGTGACACCTCACCTTCTTCTGCAAAAAAAATTGTGAGGACCTGGCAACTACAGTCCAGTTCCTTACTCAGATTCTTCTTATAATTCAAGCCCAAGTGATTATTATTTTGCCAGGTAATCCCAAACCATACACAGCAAGTTTGGGACCAAACACCAGAACTGAGATCTCAATTCTGTCAACTGTAACTAGTGAAAAGGCATTTACAAGAAGTGTAAAGACACTTCATGAAAGAAGTCTCTGCATAAAATATGTTGTGAACCAGAAGAGTTCTGGTTCTGCCCTTACATACAATTTGAGCAAGTAGCATCAATGAAAATGGCTAGTTTGAAGACTATCCAAGCATCTCCTGTACTCCCCCAAATCTTTCTCCTCCCTGCCCTAAGCAACAGAAATCACTGAAAGAACAGGAAGATATCACTCAGCCCTTTCCTTTGCTTCCCTGGGTTTTTTTAGGTAATGCTCTTGCTTTTATTCCACATTTCAGAGGTCAATAGGAAGGATTTGAGGGGAAGTGTAACCTGTCAGTCCTTCTACTCCCATACACCAAAACTCTGCCATAGAAAGAGGTGAAAACTCAATATTAGTGATGGCATTGGGGACAAAACATCTCAGAACCTAGCCATGAACTTTGAAGCCAGGAACAACAGTGTCTGAGCTTTTGGTGTGCTGAACCTTTTCCATAAAAGACAGAAAAATACAAACAGAGTAAATGTCTGAATTGCCACAGAGATTTTCTTCTTCTGAGATCAGTGTAGGGGTGGCATGTTAAGCATGCTTTCCATGATGAAAAGTCTCAAAAGCTTGGATCATACATTTTCCAGGCTCAACTTTACCTTCTGGGACAGAGTGGGATGCTGACATTTTCCATCAGTCTTCAAAAGAGGTACACTGAGGCTATGTCCACACTTGGGAAGGATTATGCCTTAGCCCTAGCACTCAATCACACATATTTTACATTCCTAGAACAATGTTTGGCATGTTTTCTTGTCTAGGTCAACAGGCACTGACCAAAACAGTGTCTAGGAGCTGTCTGAGGCTTAATGTGATTTGTGACCATCCCAGTTTGGACACAACTACTGTGGTCTGGAGGAAAAGGGATTTTAATAATTATACATATGGCTATGCTAAGAGTTGGCCATGGGCAGGGACACCTTCCACTAGCCCAGCTTCCCCAAAGCCCCATCCCACATGGCCTTGGACACTTCCAAGGATGAGGATATGTCCCACTTCAAGCCACTCAGGGGCATGGGAGGCACTGAGAGAGCTAAAAATGAGGTTGCCATCATCAGTTTTTTTTCCTGACCAGCTATCCACACTCTCACCGAGTCAGCAATGATTGTGCTTACTATTGATACACATATGGGAGACCCTAAAAAGGCAGAAAAGAACAAAATCTGTTCGAAAAGATGTAACACAGAAGCTGTAAAAAGAAAGGATGCCTTTTAATTCACTATCAGGGTTGCCTAATCACCTCAGAATGGGAAAATGAAAAAGATACAGTAGCTCTTGGAACCTGAGCATTTTTGAAGAGAGAGCAAACCAACATAGCACAGATTTATGAAGACAGCAGATCACGTCCCAGATTAGTTACAGCAGCCAAAAGGAAAAAATAAGAGCTTTAAAACCAGAGGCAGTGGGATACAATCAGAGTAGTGCAAAAAACATCAGCTTCAACACAGATATATAAGTAATGGATGGTCCTGAAGAGACATTCTGGCTACATCTCCACTAGTAAATTAAATGTGCCCAGGAGTGTTCCCAGACACCAAGGCCAAGTGATGTGATCTGGTTGCATTCATCTATGAAACTGTCTCAGCCTTAAAAACAGGATGGATTCATCCAACAGTCCAAGTGGGAATGTTCCCTGGCACACATAAATTCCCAAACTGCACACAAGAATTTTTTGGGAGAGCATTAATTGGCCCAGGACAAAAGCATGCCAGGGGCTGTGGTAAACATCTTGGCAGAGCAGAGGATTGTGTCTCCGTGCCTGTGGCCTGATATCACTTTATTTATCTTTGCATGGGCAGGGCCCCTGCCCACATGAATCTCTGCCCCTAGAGAGTGATTCTCTGACCACAAATTCACCTGTAAATTTAACAGAGGGAACAGGCCACAGTTAGAGAGGTAACCAAACCCTCAGGAAACCTGCAGTCCATATTGTTTCTGGGCCCCTTTGAGAGAAGAGTTCACACCCAGAGGAAAAGATAGAGCAGATGTTGTGGGAAATATTTGGCCTTCTTTTACCATTTGTCATCACGCTTTGTAAGTTCATAGAGTTATAGAATGGTTTGGGTTGAAGGGACCTCAAAAATTCTCTAGTTCCAATCCCCCTGCCATGGGCAGGGACACCTTCCACTATCCCAGGTTGCTCCAATCCCTGTCCAACCTGGACTGGAACATTTACAGTGATGGGGCAGCCACAGCTTCTCTGGGCCACCTGTGCCAGAGCGTCACCACCCTCAGAGTAAGAATTTCCTCCTATTTTTTTGTATATTTGTTCCAAAAAAGTTATTGCTGTTCACTTTGCAGTTTACAAGGCTGTAGTATATTTTCTTGTACTAGAAAAATATTTAAAGTGAAGAAAAACAATACATGGTCATTATTAAAATCAATACTAATGAGGCACGAAACAAAGTTGTTGCTGTCTGCTTTCTGTTTATTGAAAGAACAGGTTTTGAACTAGAGTGGAAGAGAAGGAAGGGGCAACCTACTTCCTTCTTGGATCTTATCTCTCTGCTGGAAATGAATGATTTGCAACAGCTGAAGAGGGACATCCCAGCCATTGTAACTTAATACAGAGAGGATGGGTTTGGGAGGACTGGAGTCACCACAGGAACAAACATGGGAATAATTTCCTGTCTTTACCCAGATACTACCTCTCTGGGTTGATGCAGGTGGACCCAGCTCTGGTCTTCAATAGCCATAAACTGTGAGTTCAGTGAGGTCACGGCCACATTTAACTGTGGGAAATGTCTGATGCACGATGCTGACATGTCAGCCCCCTCCTCGGCTCGTCACGTGTGGGCATCCCTCTAATCAAGATGCTCTGACAAACAGTGGATGAAAAATGTGTGCATAAAGCCCACAAACACAAACAAGCTGTGGAAACCCTCTTACAGACACTCTGAGCAAAAACAAGAGAAAGAGTGGGATGAGGTGAGGAGTGGCTACACCACTAGGACTCTACCACCAGTGGTGGAGAGAACACTCTGTTGTCTGCCCTTGCCTTGGGTGACAACTGTGAACCTCAGTAAAATATCTTGCTGTTTCTTTTAACTGTACAATATGGTATGCACAGAAACATTTGCTCTGAGCACAAGCTCAGAGACAAGACAGGGTTGATCCACAGCAGAATTCATCAATGCCAGGAGGAGCCAGAAGCACAAGCTGGGACTATGTGTAAATGCACCCACAGAGAGCAGGACAACAGGAGGGCGAGCTCAGCCTTCTTGGCAGGACCCCAAGCAGGTCCAATGTCATGAACATCACCTCAGCCAACACACATCTGTGCACAAGCACACAAGGAACAGGACGCAAACACATCATAGAGCTCTTAAGGTTGGAAAAGACCTCTAAGATCATCAAGTCCAACCTTTGACCAAACACCACCATGCTCAGTAAACCATATTGTGAACCATCTCCCAGCCAAGGTGGAGGCAGAGCTGACAAAAGAGCAGACACTGCTGCCCACTCTGAGAGCTGCCCCCAACAACGACCAGGGACATATCTTGGCTCTGTGTTTCCATTTCCCTCCTTCTTTACACGCTCCACCAGTGGTCCTTTTGCTTCTGTGGACAGGAGTCACAACAGAGAAGACTGAAATTATCATGGCTTTTCATTTGAGACTTTCTTTGCATCTCCTGTCTGCTTTGCTCCACAGTGGTCATACCAGCATTTGGATTTTCAATGGAAAGTCACCCAGATCAGGCTCGTTATCACCCTTTTCCGGGTGACTTGGGAGCAATACACACACCTGAAAAGTGAGTGGAGAGTTGAGCTGATGCCTCCTGGCCTGAAGACATGGGGACATGCAGGGGCTGGGTGACTCCAGAGCACAGTGCCATTACAAACAGCACTTTGCCTGGAGGCCCATCGAGTTGAATTAGAAAAGAAAAGAACCATTAATTAACTTGACTTAAGAGAAGGCTGATGCAGGGCAATGTGACCTTTTCTCTATGTCACATGCCACACGGATTTGAGCCTCCCTCTGATGCTTTGTCACCACCAGTCCTTGTTTTTTAGATCACTGGATTGCAGGGGGGTGATGGTGACCAAAAGGATTGTGGCAGCAGAAGGGAAGAAATGACAGTTTCACTATTCCAGTGATCTGTGCACTAAAGGCAGCAGAATTCCATTATGCATCTACCATCTATTACCTTGCAATGTGTATATATATGTATATTTATATATATATGTATACACACATATATATATATGTATACATACATATATATATATGTATACATACCCTACCTGAGGTATTGCAAACACATAACATCTCATGTGCATTCAGTTAATATACTTGTCTAAGGTAGTTAAAACAGTGTTTTACAGAAAAACTAACAGTGGTATCAGTTTTAAAAAAATGCAGAATAGAATTATTTAATGCTGTTCAATTTTTGCATAAATGTGATGGCAACAGAAGGAGCTTTATGCAGATTTCTCCAATCAGCTCAATGAATTGCTGAAATACTTGAAATTTGATATTGAATTAGCCAACCTCAGGGATTAGAGGGAAAGTGTAGTTAACAGCCTTTAAAATCACAGAATCACAGAATCGTTTGGGCTGGAAGCGACCTTAAAAATCATCTTGTTCCAAACCCCCTGCCATGGGCAGGGACACCTTCCATTATCCCAGGTCACTCCAAGCCCTGTCCAACCTGGCCTTGAACACTTCCAGGGATGGGGCAGCCACAGCTTCTCTGGGCAACCTATGCTAGTGTCTCACCACCCTCACAAGGAAGAATTTCCTCCTAATATCAAATCTAATCTAAATCTTCAGTTTAAGGCCATTACCCCTTGTCCTATCACTACATGCACTTGCTTCTTAGGCACCAATTTTAGTGAGAGATAAATTATTTCAGTAAGGCAAGACGAATCTTTTGAGTTTAACTTGAATCTCTCTTTGGAAAATCAAGCTAATCTATCCCTGTCCATGACATTCAAGATACATCTACACCTTCTCTTTAGTGCAAGACAGGATCTCCCTCAAGACCTGACCCACAGACCACAGCAGCAATAAACCAGGAATTATAGGTTCTAGGAATGAGGGAAAACCAACTTTCAGAGCACATGTGATTCTCTGAGCCTCAGTCTGTTTGGAAGCTTCACAGACTGTGAGGGGCACATGTACTGGTTGCCCGTGGGTGACTGCAGGTATTTCTACACTGTCATCTTCCACCTGTGTTCTCTGTGAGGTAAAAGGTGGATGGATCTGGGATTTCACTGAGGGCTCAGTGAACTCCCAGATCCTTCTTCGAGAGTTGTGGCAACACAGACATTGATATCAGAGGTGCAGGGTTTCATTTGCTGAATTTGAGATTTTTTTGACCGCAGTACTGAAAAAGAAAATACAAGTGAAAAGCACCTCTCAAATTCCATTGAATAACACTGGCAAGGAAAGACATGTCAATGGTGTACCCACATATAGCTCCCATAGAATAAAAAACCTCATAATGGCTTAAAAAGTGCTTTTCCATGTCCCAATAAATCACCGTGGCTTAAAGTATTGAAGGTTGGTTTTAAAACTTCTCTCTTTGAAATCTGAGCTTTTATCTCAGTGAAAACACTCCCATCTTACTAAACAAACACAACATGATCAGCAGTGGACTCAGAAAATCCTCTCACATCTCATTATCCCACAGTTTAGATTAGGGCTTTTATAGCTTGACTTCCTAATTCAACCACAGGATCAGCTCTGCTCCCCTCTGCCTCAGCTGTGCAGTGCTAATATATTATTTCTGTAACATGAAGACCAAAGCAAAGGAATATAAAGTGTTCTCGTGGCAACAAGTTAATTTTGATTTAACCTTCCAGTGTTTGACATTTCAGCCATTAACACTTTGGTTGTTCAAAGAGAAACACCATGTAAGCAAGCAATAAAGTCTTACTCAAACAAAAAGGCTCCCAGAGGTGCTGGCTGCATTGTTTCTTGCAACACAAAATGTTCCCTTGTCATTCCTATCAGCAAGAAGTCCTATCCATGCCAAGGTGGATCCAGGGCCTATTTACGGTGAAACAGCTCGCCTGTGAAAAGGCATCTGAGACTGGATTCTGAGGATTTTCACCTTGAGAGCACTGGAGGATGGAGACGAAATTCCTGTGTCCAATACCAGACCAGCCACAGTAAATCTTCTGGCTCTGACATGGACTTGCTCAAATCCCACAGACATGGCTGTGCTTCAGTTTCCTCTCCTGCCCTTTCTTTTACCCATTTAGGGCTGCAAATTCCTCCCAATAGGAACCTCTGGCTGTATGACAGTGCCTAGAGTCTCCAGTTCCATTTACTACAGTATAAAAGCTCTTAAGGAGCTGCAAATACACAGAGACTGAGGCACTGAAGGGAATTTTCAGATAAAGAGGAGTGGCATGATAGACTTCTGCTCTTGCAGCTTAAGCAATCCAGCATTAGGGTTGTTCAGCTAGTGATAGAATCCACTTTTATTTCTCATTTCAAAACTTTCTTTCTTCTAGGCCCTACATCTCAGAATTATAGAATCATAGAATCATTAAGGTTGGAAACAACCTTTAAGATCATCAAGTCCGGCCATCAACCCATCCCCACTTAAACCTCTTACCTCTAAGCTTTTGGACGCATCTCACTGGTGGGAGGAAATTGCTTTACAGAGAAAGCACTTGGACACAACAGTAACTGCAGACACTTCAAGGACTAAACCAAAATTATTTATTGCACTTTGATCTTTTTCCTTTGCAGAGCCCAGACACCTTCCCCAGACACTCCAAGCCAGAGAAAGAGTTTTCCAGAGCGACATAAGGAATTTGGTCCCTGGTGTCCAACTCCTAATGAGGTTATTTAAGATTTAAACATATCTTTTCCCAGGGAACACTCACGCAGTGTTTTGCCGACGGACTCAGGGTCACACAGATTTCTCTTCTAGATGATCCCAACTGAAGCAGCTGGACTTTGATGATCCCTGTGGGTCCCTTCCACCCTAACTGAGACTGGTCTAGGTCCTGGCAAGTAGGTCACAATGAGGTAAATACATGATACAATTGAGAAGAAGTGGCTTTGTGCTCACTGAACACTGGGATCGTATACAAAGACACCAAGACAGCACGTTATCCTTGCTAAGGATCACACAGAAAACTCTGAGGAAAGATCTAGGTTAGGTTTGTTGGCTTGATTTGGAATATTTCTCTTTTTACTCCCTTCCCCTCCAAACTCTAGTCTAACCCTGTCAAAGAAAGACACCTGAAAAAAAGAGACTTTGCTTTTCAAAAGGCCTTCAGCACATCTGCCTCCCACTGCAGTAATACTATTTTCCTAAGAAGCCTCCAAACTGTGAATGTAAAAGCACACAAATTCAACACCCACAAAATAAGAAGAATAAGATAATAACCCTGGACAATGAGAAAATTGCACAAGTTCACTCTCCATGTCAGTATGCATTTCCCTTTAAGAATTTTCATTTCCCTTTAAGCAATTCTATTATTCACACATAGCATTTCTAATCATTCTTTCAAGTGTTTCTATGTAACTTATCAGGGTTTAATGAATGCCAGAATAAGCACTAGAGGGAAAATCCACATAACTGGACACTAACCCAAAGGTTTTAACAAGACCTCTACATTTTTCTCTTTTTAATATAATCTTTATTCAAGCATTTTCTGCTTTGATCAGAAATATGGCTTTTTTATTGGTATTATTATTGACTTTTTCCCACCCACCCTCTTGCTTAATCCACCATCCCATAACTTGTGAGCCTTCCAGCGTTGCAGTGAAGAGTTATTAGTTACAAAGGGCTTCTTTGGAAACAACATCTACATAAAATCAGTCAAAGTAAACAAGTAAACTTCCATACTGACTTCTACTGAATTGGGACCCATACTCACTTTGCAGAGAGAACAGTAAAAAAGCCAAGAAAACATCCAATATAAATACCTGAACGTGTTAGAGAATATGAGTGACTTGTTCAGTCTGATGACATGGAAGTATTCACTCTCAATAAGAATTCCTAAGGATGGCCTTGTATCCAGACATTGCCAGTCACACAAATTATGGGACACCTGACACCTGGTCACTGGAGGTTTGAACGACTAAAAGAGTGGATGAGACAAGATACACCAAGAAATAGTACAGGAATTGGATGCACTTTCAGGTCAAACTATCCTTGAAGGACTGCTTTGGAAGGCAGGGATATGAGAGAGAAAGTCAGTCTATAAATTCTGAATACTCTTCCCAAAGCAACCACTGCCTCCAACAATACACTAAAAACATGTTAGAACTTGATCCTGATTTTTAAGCCAGCCTTGGAGCTCTGTAGGACTCATTTTTGCATGACACTGTTGTGGGCAGCCCTGCACTTGTACTTGAGCTCCAGCTGGTTTTGGGTTCTTTTCTCTGGGGTGCTGTTCAGACATAAATAGAGTCAGATCTTTTTCCAGAAAGCCTTAGGGTTTCCAAGAGCAAGGGATGTTTTTAGTTATGTGTGGTCACTGGCTTCCATTGGGTTTCCTTCTTCCTTTAGTCACAAATTTGAGCAGCTAAGGAAGTTTTTATCCTTGGGTTCTAGAGATGCAATGGAGAAAGCAGGTTTCCAACCCTCCACAAGGATCAAACCAGCCACCTGAAGCAGATTTCACAGGCAGCTGGGCAGAATACTTTCTCTGAAGCTAATTTAGTTGTCTTACCCTGTGGTTTCAAACACATAAAGGGGAACATCATATAATTCTCCTGCAACTATAAAATTACTTCTAGTGGTTCTACTTCTTCCTCTAATAATTTATAATAATAACATTTGTATTCAGGGAAACCTAATATATATATGCCAGTACCTAAAGGGGGCCTACAAGAAGGCTGGAGAGGAACTTTTTGCAAGGACATGCAGTGATAGGACAAGGGGGAATGGCCTTAAGATGAAGGAGGATAGATTTAGACTAGGTATTAGGAAGAAATTCTTCCCTGTGAAGGTGCTGAGGCCCTGGTACAGGTTGCCTAGAGAAGCTATTGTTGCCCCTCCTTGGAAGTGTTCAAGGTCGGGTTGGGCAGGGCTTGGAGCAACCTGGGATAGTGGAAGGTGTCCCTGCCCATGGAACAATGTGATTTTTCAAGGTCCTTTCCAACCCAAGCCATTCTACGATTCTATAACTCAGAGAACTGGAAAAGTCCTCAACAACTGGCACAGCCTATTCCTTTACCCCACAGCAAACTATGGTCTACCACAGTTTGTAGACCAGGCTTAATTCCTGACACATCCTGCTGTTGTTTTGCCTCTTAGCTTCCTCTCCAGAGATGACAAGAGGGCAGTTGTGCCCATCTCCTAAGGCTCAGAGACCAGAGACATAAAAGCCCTGCCTGCTCCAATGTGAGGTGTGCTTTTAAATGGGGTCACTCCTCAGTGTGAGACATGGACAGAAAATTTAAGTAGTTTATCACAAGGTGTATCAATAGGTCCAAGAAGATCCAAGGACTCTCTGCAGCTATTAGGGAAACTTTTGCCAAGTGTTTTCTTCAATTGAATATTTATCCAATAGAGCAGTACCCCCTATTTTTTTCATATCTATTTTTGATAAAACCTCAAACCAATTTGATGCTTTTGGTGAGATAATTCTATAATCTATCACAGGGAAAACTTCTTCACTGAAAGAAGGGTCAGTCATTGGAACAGGCTGCCCAGGGCAGTGGTGGAATCACCATCCCTGGAAGTGCTCAAAACACATGTAGATGGGACATGACACTTGGGGACATGTTTTAGCAGTGGGCTTGGCAGTGGTGGGGTAACAGTTGGACTCGATGACCTCGGAAGGCTTTTCCAGCCTAAAGGATTCTATGATTCCATCAATCCCACAGAGGGGAAAAAATTATTGCTCTTTCAATATGGAACTTATAGGGATGAAACTTTATTTTCAGTCCAGTAACTGTTGCATCCTGGTGAGCATGGGAAGAAAACAAGGAGGCAGGATTACCCTAGTTTTGCAATGTGCTTATTAATTTCAGAAAAACCACCGCAGGAACAAAGTTTATTAGTGAGTAGGAGGATGTTTCAGGAACAGAGCCCAACTGAAAATAATCAGCTCCCTTTAATTAATTGCATACAGTTTTATTGCATAACTGATGGTTTTAAACCTTGGCCAATTAGTTTGTCAAACACAGAAGTTAAATTCTCTATTGGTCTCTCAAGTAAGGTCTATGCCAAAGTTTTAAATTCAAGTTGCCTTATCCAAGCAACCAGAAAATAGGGCCTCTTGAAACTAAAATTATTGGGCAGTTACCCAGAATTGGAATAAAGACTAGGAAAGACAAAAGCAAAAAAAGCAAGGACAGAAGTCCAATATATTGCTCAGGTCCATGGCCTTCACCCTGGGGCAAATTGCAGTTGCAAGCTTCCCTTTCTTGACAACTTATTTTCAAAGACAAGTTGAGGTACTATGGTCAATTTGACATGCCTACAACACAAAAGAAAGAAAAAAACCACAGTTTTTATTTGAAAAGTTCTTCCAGAACACCTGATGATGCAGTGATAGCTGCCTCACTGACTGTGGGTCTCTTTTCTCAGCAACTGGAAAACGCAGAATGATTTTATAATCATATATATTTATATATTTGTATATTACAATAAATATATTTTTTATATGTTAATAACCACCTTCTTGGTATGATCTAAAACTGAGCATCCAGTGTAACTACCCCAGATGCAAATAATTATTTTCCAGTTTCTTTCTTAAACACAATGCCAGTTACTTGACTGTTTTTTTCCAAAGCACTGATCTGTTGCTCCAAAAATGCATTAGGAAATGAATATGTTCTTTTCAACTAATTATTTTAACTAAGCATTATATTAATACCCACGCTACATATCCTGAGAACCCCATGGTGCTCATCATGTCAACCACATGTGCTTTGAACTTGGTGGAGCGATGATATCCATATCAAAGCTATGCCTTATAAATGAAGATTTTGCATGTTTTCCCTCAGTAATTATCTTGTTAAAAGTTGCTTTTGGGTGTAGCAACCTCTTGGTCCAAGCTTTCAACACTTGCAGCTTCATTAGCTAAAATGTCCTGAGTCACTATAATGAAACTGGGATGGGTGGTTGCTGCTCCTACTGCTGATTTTTGGTTTGCATATAATAGAATCACATAATAGTTTGGATTGGAAGGGACCTTTAAAGGTCATCTAGTCCAATTCCCCTGCCATGGGCACGGACATCTTCAACAAGACCAAGTTGCTCAAACCTTTGAAGTTTCCAGGGATGGGGCAGCCACATATTCTGCAGGCAACTTGTACCAGTGTTTCACCATCCTCATTATAAAAAATTCGTCCTTATATGTAGTCTAAATTAGATAAATGGCTAAAGGGATGGTGAAGGGCCTTGAGGGGAAGCCATATGAGGAGTGGCTGAGGGCACTTGTTCAGCTGGAGGAGACTGAGGGGAGACCTCACTACAGTTGCAACTTCCTCCTTGGCAGAGGAGGGGCAGGCACTGAGCTCTGTGGTGACCAGTGACAGGACATGAGGGAATAGTTTGAAGTTATGTCAGGGGAGGTTTAGGTCGGATATTAGAGAAAGATTCTACTCCCAGAGGGTGGTTGGACATTGAACAGGCTCCTCAGGGCAGTGGTCACAGCACCAAGCCTGACAGAGCTCAAGGAGTGTTTGGATAATACTCTGGGGCACATGATGTGACTGCTGGGGATGGTTCTGTGCAGGGCTAAGGGTTGAACTCGATGATCCTGGTGGGCCCCTTCCTCAGCATGTTCTGTGAATCCCTGATTCTGTAAATCAAGCCTCTTCTTATTTAAACCATAACCCCTTGTCCTATTGCAACAGGACCTGCTAAGAAGTCTGTCCTCATCTTTCTTATAAGCCCCCTTTAAGTACTGAAAGGCTATAATAAGGTCTCCCTGGAGCCTTCTCTTTAAGGCAGATCTCTTTTATATAAACATGTGGTATCACATTTTGGACCAAATGAGTCAAAATCGCTTGCTTGTTACTGTGATCATGAAACGAAAGACTGTCAAAACCTAAAAGCATGAAGAGGAGAGCAAGACAAGCTAAGGTCACACAGACAGACATCTAAATGCTTGCCTGTTTTAGTAATGCCACATGAACACCGGTAATTACCAGTATGTCATTTTCCCCAACATTTCATAGGAGCCTCAAACTAGTTTGAACCACACCATACCAGATGCTACACAGACACTTCTCTAGTCCTGACACTGAAATGTCAAGAGTCATCACAAGCTAATATGTGAAGGGCAAAAAAAGAATTAACCTCATTTCACAGGATATGGTGAGGCCCTGGCACAGATTTCACAGAGAAACTGTGGATGACCCATCCCTGGAACTGTCCAAGACTAGGCTGGACAGAGCTTGGAGCAACCTGGGATAATGGAAGGTGTCCCTGACTGTGGCATGGGGGTTGGAATGAGGTGGTCTTCAAGGTCCCTTCCAACCCAAGTCTTTTTACAATTCTTTCTATGATTCTTCAGTTCTTCGAAGTTACAGGAGAAGGTTTTAGCAGAGTTCTCTAATGAATTCAGATTTGCTGGGTTGTTCTACAGCAGCAGCCTGTGTTTCCTGGTCAGTCTCACAATAAATCACTCCTCTCATCCCGGTGGCTGAACCCATCGGCTCCTGTGGTGCAGGTGTGCCAGCAGTGAAACCTCTGGGACATCGTGTTCTAAACTAGGATGGCACTTACACTGCCCTAGAGAGATAGACCCGAGATCGTGCTGACCACAGCTCAGTCTAGGACCGTGCCCAACTTCAAGCGTAACCACATTGGTATGGAAATGTCCTCATCACAGAATCACAGAATATGCTGAGTTGGAAGGGACTCACCAGGATCATTGAGTCCAACCCTTAGCCCTGCCCAGGACAGCTCCCAAAAATCACAACATGTGCCCGAGAGTATCGTCCAAATGCTTCTTGTGCTCTGTCAGGCTTGGTGTTGCCACCACTTTCCTGGGGACCCTGTTCCGATATCCACCCTAAGAAGTCCTGCCCTTCTTTGCCCCCGTGACACAGCTCCTGGTTCAGAGCTGGCTCATATCATGCCGGCCCAGACCACCGACAGACAAATGAGAGTTTGCTTGGAAGAGGTCATATCAACGTGGCCAAGGTGTGGTGGTCCCCATAAGAACCTGTCTTTCAGTTCTGCTTTCACATCCCTGCCTCAAAACCACAAGGCGATAATTCCCCAACTTTTCTCATGGCTCTTTTACAGCACTGATCCAGCATGGAAAAATTAAAGATGCTTTATCTGAAACATCCACAGAGGAAATCCTGTGTCTCTGATGAACCTGACTTCCACAATTTCCTGTTTGCTGCACAGCTGTCTGCATTGGATGGGTCTCAGGGACATTTTTTTGGACATATTTGTGTGCCTCAGTTGGAAGCCAGGCTCCTTGAGTTGGAACATAAGGGTCTATAATCTTTAAAAAAAAAAAAAAAAAAAAAATCACAGTGAAAACAGAAAGAATGAAAAGAAAACAAACCAATAAAGAATCTATCCTGTCATAACATTTGAGGTTCTGGTATTTGCTGGCCTTGGAGCAGGTTCAAAATAAATGAAGGAAATGTGTATTTCATTAAATGCTAATATTTGGAAGATAAGAGGGAAGAAATGATGAACTGCTCCAGTGTCTGTGTGTGTGTATAAACACACATGTTTGATATACACAAACACACCATCATGATTCACTCTGAATCAGTCGTGCTGTGTAGGAAGAATTAGTGGGAAAGGGAAAAAAAAGATACTTATTTTCCCAGGTTGTTGCTCTTCATATGCATGACAAGGGATTTTGCACTTCTCATTCTCCATCTCTTTTCTGAGTTGCAATTCAATCCTTCCACAACAGTCCATTTATTTATTTTTTTTTTGCCAATGAGACTTGATCCTATAAATAGTCATTGAGACACATACAGGCATAAAAGCAAAAAAAAAAAATTCAATCCTACACAAACTAAACCATGCTAAGTGCCTTAATAAAAAGGTTGGTTAATCAAAAAACAACCAGCTTGTTCCCAGTTGATGCCATATGTGTTACTGGTTAAACTTTGAGGTCTCTTCTCCATTCCACCACAGATGCTTTTTTGTAATCCTTTGGCTCCTGAGTCACCCAGTCTGTAACATTAGGACACAACACGTTTGCCTCCTAGGGACAACAAGGCCTTGGGCAACAAGAGTCATGAAGTGCCCAGAATTCTTTTGTTAATTAGCAGATGCAATGCAAGGGAGCTGGAATATGGGATTTAAGGCTCCAAATACTCAGGAAAGCATTTGATGTCTGTGCTTCAAACAACGCAGCAGAGCAGGAACTGAAATTTTCACAAGCCACAGACAAAGCTTAGATCTTTCACAGCACATCAGAAAGTAATGGCTCTCTGCAGTTTATTTTCATAGATAGTCCTGGACACATTTTTTCACAAGGACTATGGATAGAAAACATTTCACTAGCCACAGAACTGTTTATCTGCCAACCTGCAACCTTTACAAGCCCACAGGTTCTAGAGTGTAGAGATTTGTTTTCTAACACGCACCAAAAGAAAGATTCATTTTGTTCACTGCGGCTGAACCATTTCTGAGCAAACTTTCAGACAAAATCTTTCCCGAGGCATAAATCTATCATGGGAAAAGAAAGGCATCTAGTGTAGCAAATAACATGAAAGTATAGAGTATTAAATGAAATAAAATATAAAAGTAGGGTGAGATGAATATAAAACCGGGTGAGATGATGGAACATGTTAAAATATTGGCTGTCAAACTGTGGTACTCTTGAATCAAGGCCATTTATCCATGGTAAACTCCTTGTAGGTAAACACCTGCCAAAGAACTGATTAAATGCCATGGTCTAGGTTTAAGGCAAGGCTATAAGGCAGCAAGGAGAGAGTTTGGACACTCTTTGGGAAGGCTGTGGAGGTTTGGCATTGGAAAAGACCTCTAAGACCATCAACTGTAAATCTAACAGTGCCAAGTCCCATTAAACTATGTCCCTCAGTGCCACATCCACGTCTTTTAATGCCACAGCAGAGGAGAATCAGGTGTAAATAAACCAGTTTCATGCAAAGTGTTTTACTACAGAGCTGTTACTGGATTCCCCAGCATGTACCAGTGTGCAAAAGTTTTTGCTGAGACACAAAACTGGAGTTTCTCTCCAGAGAGCATTTTTTGGTAACCAAGGGATAACCTGCATTGCGGAGCCAGAGAGCTTCACTCATAAAGTTTTTGCTCACAACCCCCTTTTTTTTTTAACCTGTAAGTCTGTTATCTTTGAGGACTCATCAATTTACTACTTTTGATTAAAATTGAAAATGTGTTTAAAACTACTAGGTGGGAAATGATGCACACATACATGCGTGCATACACTGCATGATTACATAAATCTCATGCTTAAAGAAAGCCAAACTAAAAAAGAGAGAGAAACATGATGTATTCACACCAATAAATTGACTGTCTTTGCTGGGTTTGCTGATATGTTCTACAAAACTGAGGAGTGTGATCCACTGGGTGCCACTCCAGTAGATCTCTGTGGCATTCATTCAGAAATGTGACCCCCATAGACCACCCAACACCCTCTAAAATTGGTAAAAAAGCTGCTTTTTTATCCACAGGCCTTGATCAGTCCCACAAAGAGAGGAAAAGAGGAAAAGAGAAAGATATCCCTCGGTGTTTGTGCCTGCTTCTCTTTCAAATGGAATTAATGGTGGTTTAATGGGGTATGAAAGGATGTTTTACTGGAAACAATGAGGAACAATTGTCTAGCTCACGTTTCATTTCACAGGTCATTATTGCATTAAGAAGTAAATCGACCAAGTCCGGTAAATAACAGTCTGTGTTTTGCCCAGAGCTTCAAACCAACAATCTTAGCAGTCACCAACTAATATCTTTGTCAGTTTTAACCCTTGCAGGGATCTGCTGGGGGCTAAACAATTATAGACTTCACCCACCCCTAGCAGGTAAGCATTATTCATTTTATTTCTCATCCCTTCTTCCCGCAAACCCCACGAGGCTGGTGGGGGTTTTTTGCATTGTTATTTTGTTTATTAGCCAACCTAGCCAACTGTGTGTCTGGTGGCCTTGAAAAACAACACATATTTTAGTGACTGCTGCAGGCATCTTTAAACAGGCTGCTTCCTCTGCAAAATTAATTGTTGCAAAATGCGGTGCTTCCCCTGTAAAGCTCCTCCTGCAAGCTCACACTCAGCAGTTTGGCTGGGTTATAGATATGCCTCTAAGATCTAAGGGAAGTAATATAGTTATGCTTGCAGGATGCTATTCACATTTCTTTTCTGTTTTTTTTTCTTTTAATTGCATAAGCACAACCATCTTGACTCCTCAAAGGTAACAGCCATCAAGCCTAGAGAGGCTGAACCACGAAGATGCTGTTGTCAGGTCTATCTCAGCTCACTTCTCCACTTCTCTCTGTTTCTCCTGAAGCTTCCTGGTTTGACTATTAACATCAGCAGCTTCTTCAGCAGCTGCATCAAAAGCAATGTGGGCAGCAGGTTAAATGAGGGGATTCTGCCCCTCTGCCTCACTCAGGTGAGACCTCACCTGCAGTGCTGCCTCCAGCTCTGGGGTCTCCACCACAGACAGGACATGGACCTGGTGGAGTGAGTCCAGAGGAGGCACCAAGATGATCAGAGGGATGGAGAAGCTCTGCTGTGAGGAAAGGCTGAGAGAATTGGGATTGTTCAGCCTGGAGAAGAGAAGGCTTTGGGGTTACCTAATTGTGCCCTTCCAGTACCTGAAGGGAGGCAACAAGAAAGACAGAAAGGGACTCTTTACAAGGGCCTGGACTGACAGGACAAAGGGGAATGACTTCAAACTGAGAGAAGGCTTAGATGAGATATTAGGAAGAAATATTTTACTGTGAGGCTGGTGAGGCGTTGGAGTATGTTATCCAGAGAAGTTGTGGATGTCCCATCCCTGGAAGTGTTCAAGGCCAGGCTGGATGGAGCTCTGAGCAACCTGGGATAGTAGAAGGTGTCCCTGCCTGTGGCAGGGGGTGGAGCAAGATGATCTTTAAGTTTCCTTCCAACCCAAAGCATTCTATGATGTTTTGATTCTTTCAGAAGATATGAGAAAAGTTTCTAGGTGGTATCTGGTAGTAATAAAGACCAACGACTGACAGGTTTGTGGGCATCACTGAAGGAAGAATGATAAATAAGAGTGAAACAATGCCTTGGGAGAACAGGAATGATGTCTGAGCTCCTGAGCTTTGAGGAGATGTCCCAGATAAGGAATAGAATCATAGAATCAAGGAATGGTTTGTGCTAAAAGGGATTTGAAAGATCATTTCATTCCAAGTCCCCTGCCATGTGCAGGGACACCTTCCACTATCCCAGGTTCCTCCAAGCCCTGTCCAACCTGGCCTTGGACACTTCCAGGGATGGGGCAGCCACAGCTTCTTTGGGCAACCTGTGCCGGGTTTGGTTCCCTGGTGCTGTAAACTCACTCAGACACTGGACACTATATTCCATGGGACTAACCTCTACATTTACACATGGCACAAACTTTCAGGCTCATTAGCCTTTCGTAAGAACAGGCAGATTGGATGAGAGGGACCAAGGACATGGACTGGGAGAGAATCTCTCTGCACTAATTACCTCCCTAGTAATCACTCTTTGTCTTCATCAGAAACATTTAGAAAATCCTAATTACCAAACCTTCCTACTACAACACCCTGGCCTTTGGAGCCATAAATCACTGTCAGACCTCAAAGATTCCTGCAGACCACTTAGCATCCTTAAGAACTTTGAAAATTTGTCCAGAAAGGGCTATTTGAATTAATCTGATCCATCCTCCCCTCACTCAGGAAAAGATGAGCTCTATCTGGATCATCCAAGGATGCTACCTGTGATCAGGACTCCACAACCCACTCAGGCAAGCTACACTCATGTTTGGCTGTCTTTATTCCAATATTTCCTCCCAACACCTAAAATTACTTTGATGAAATTTCAGCCTATTTTTTTTTGAATCCACAGACTTTGGGAGTAATTGATTTCTCTCTAATCCACAACAGTCTTTCATATTTTTGAAGGCAGCTCCTAAACTGCTCATCCACCTCTTCTCCTCAACAGCAAGGCACCCAACTTTTCCAGCCATTCTTCATGTCTCCTGTTTTCCACATGCCTAATACTTCTTTTCATCTTTAACTGTCAGGCTGCTAAATAAATCCATGAGTGGTTTTTCCATCAGTTATTCAGGTTTTGTGGACCATCAATGCTTCATAAATCATAATTTAAGACCCACTATCCTGAAATAACAGACTCATCATGTCAATGATAAAAAAGCTTATGCTTGGGTTTCAGACTTAACATTTATATACAGAAAGGGAGAGAGTGGATATCAAATCCATAACTAGAATCCTAAATGAAGGTGACATGGTGTTTTGGGGGCACTGAGCTATTTTTTTATCTCACGGGGAAACAAATGGGCTCTCCGAGATTTCACAAACTCTTAAAATGGTGACATTTCTCTGAATAGCTTCTGGAATACAGGAGTTGAGTTTGCAAAATGACAAACCTGCTCTTTTATCCTCAGGGATTAAGGCTAAAAGGAGAAGCCAAGAATTTCTGATAGCAATTGTAGGCACAAACTATTTGCTGGCACATCTTCAAAAAGGATTGCTATCCTAAGGGGCAAGGTTATCTCCCACTGTCAGGGGCCTGACTTCCTAATCAGTTTTTCCAAAATTCATTTGGATAATCATTCCTAATAGATATGTACACATATTTTACATTTTATGCAGCTGAACACCAGTGCATGCCTGTTTGAAAGAACCTGGGGAATTTAGAGAAGAAGTAGAAAGGGTGGCATAAAAAACTACATTCCATTTATAGCAATAAATGTGAAAAATGGATGGGTTTGCCCAAGGTTTTTTTGGATTCATCACAAGAAAAGCATTTGCTACCCTTCATGGGAACAAGAAGATAAAGTTTGATAGGCTTATACAATTGTACATGTACATATATGTATATATATATGTGTGTGTGTATATATGCATTTCTTAATGTTGATCACATGGACAACGAACAATGCCATCCATCTTATATCCTAGCTTCAGAATTAAGGGGAAAGCATCCCTGAAAAAGGAAAATAGCTGTTTATTAAAGTCTGAAATGCAGAAGAGTTTGAGGGAAAACAATTTATAGCATTTCAAAATGGAAATGTGGTATGGCCACATCAGCCTCAGTGCTGACCTAGTTTGCTGGATCCCCAGCTCTGTGCAATTTCTCTATGATTTACCAAAACAAATCATGCAGAAGAGTGTTTTTCCTGGACAAAGCTGTCCCCTAAGGTACAGTTTCATGAAGGTATCCAGATTACAGAGTCACAGAATGGTTTGGGTAGGAAGGATCTTAAAGATCATCTTATTCCACCCCCTGCCAAAGCCAGGGGCACCTTCCACTAGACCAGGTTGCTCCAAGCCCGGTCCAACCTGGCCTTGAACAGTTCTAGGGATGGGGTAGCCACAGCTTCTCTGGGCAACCTGTGCCAGGGTCTCACCACCCTCACAAGGAAGAATTTCCTCCTAATATAATCTAAGCCTGTCCTCTGTAAGTTTAAAGCCATTCCTCCTTGCCTTTTCTTCTTTCCCAACTGGTGAATTCTCCCCCCACAGAGATGTCCCTCACTCTGCCACGCTGCTCTCAGTTAACACAGCTGATTCTTTAATTCAGCAGGTTCAATCACCTCATCCCTCATAAGCCACCATATGGATATCAAATATGAATAAATAACAGATTTCCCCTTTGCATTACTTTAAACTTAGTTCTCCCATGGGCATAAAAAAATCCTCCCAACTTTGTTCTCGACTTTGATCTCCACTTAATCAAGGTCTGCCGAAATCTTTACCAGGGAAATATTTTCAGGAAAATTAAGTAAGAATTACAAGCATTTTCTGATCATATTAGGCTTGGGGTTTATAAAACAATAGCTTAGTAACAGCTCTTTTAATGTCCTGCACTGCTACTCTCAATGCATCTTACATGGGCCATTTATTACAGAAAAAGCAAATTTCTATCTGTGAACAATAACAACAAAAAAAGCTCCAGAGGAAAACAATAAATGTTTCAGGCCAATATTGCATATGTTCCATTTCTTGCAATTTTACCAAACCTGCATTCGCTTCTCAAACATCTTTAATTACTACACATGATTATGTATAGCAGATGTGACTAATCATAGTCCTTAGAATATTAAATATTGATGGTGCAACATTTCACCCAGCTTTAGCCCTAACTGTTACCGGCAGCCTGGGTGTCAAAATTCTACACTTCCTCAACTATTACTTAAGATTTTTAGTCAATAATTAAAAATACCAGAAGAAAGAAAATTGTAGAAAAATCCTTGACCCATATCCCCAGTTATTTTGGACTGTTCATACCAAAATCTGACATTTTATCTTATTTCTGATGAAACCAACAGACTTCTGCATATTCATTTAGGACTTTTAACTTCAATGTTACATGACTTTTCAAACAGTTTCTTGTAAGAGTTGTTGATATAAAGTGTTAAATATCTGTGTGAGTTGCTTCGAACAAGCATTTACATATGAAATACTTTTTCTTTTATGATCTAGAAAATGTACTGATCATCTCTAGAGAGATGCGAGACTATTGAGCAACTTCACAGCTTTGGATTTTTCTGGATTGAAAAGGACACAAGAAAAACCCATTATCTGATGATCAGATAAAAAGTTCAACTGCCCACAACACACTAATCCTCTCACCAACAGATTCGCACTAAAGCTGAGTCAATCTTTTTAAAAGTAAAATATTCCTTCATATTTTTTTAAGAACAACTGGGGGAAAGATTGGGGTTTTTTTGTTTAAAATCACAAGCAGAATTTAAATGTTCAGTAAAGTTCCAAAAAATAGTCCAGACAGGTTTTTCTTTACAAAAAATAGTATGTAAAATACACTTTTGGTTGGTTCTAGTCAATGCAACTGTACTCTTCAACCTGCCTGAACAGGGTGGGGTGCTTTTAGGTTCAGAGTCTGGCTGGTTTGGAACATTAAATTGCTTTAATTCAGTGACTGATCTTGGGCAAGTCACAGATTCTCTTCTCTGCCTGGGTAAATAGCATTGAAATATATGTCTATCCCACAGGGATATCAGGCATTATAGACCTAAAAATCACTGATGCTTCTACTGCATCCAAAGAACTTACAAGGAGGTGTCAGGTTTGACTAGTGTAGAGTAGAAAATAAATGCAATTATTCACAGGGAATGCAAGGAACACGTTAACAACAGGAAGAACAAATTACATGATAGCTACACCCTATAGCCCAGAACTTCATAAACCCTCAGTACATCAGAACTGGAGAGGATCTGAAGGAGGGCCACAAAGATGATCAAAGGTCTGAGGACCTGTGAGGAAAGGCTGAAGGAGTTCCTTCTGTTCTCCCTGGAGGAGACAAGGCTCAGGGTAGACCCCATCACAGTATTCCAGTATTTAAAGGGAAGCTGCAAAGAGGATGAAGGGTTTCTCTGCACAAGGAGAAGACAAGGGGCAACAGGTACTATTTGCACCAGGAAAGGTCTTGCCTCAATATAGCAAATGACTTTTCTTTTACAGTAAGAACAACCACTGGGCATTGTAGGCACCTCATCCCTGGAAGTGTTCAAGGCCGGGCTGGATGGGCCTCTGAGCAACCTGGTCTAGTGGAAGGTGTCCCTGCCTGTGGCAGGGGGTTGGAACTGGGTGGGCTTTAAGGTCTCTTTCAATCCAAACTATTCTATGACTATGATTCTTTGGAACAACCTCCCCAGGGATGTGGCAGAGTCTCCATCGGTGGAGGTTTTCAAGATGCAGTCAGACAGGGTGGTAGATAATTTCTCTTTCCCACATAAGTGTGGACCAGATGAGTTCTTGAGGTCCCTTCCAGACTGGTCTATTCTATGA
Organism: Pseudopipra pipra; assembly: GCF_036250125.1. Lineage (NCBI taxonomy): Eukaryota > Metazoa > Chordata > Aves > Passeriformes > Pipridae > Pseudopipra > Pseudopipra pipra. The sequence continues at coordinate 113,046,289 of NC_087551.1, forward strand.
TTCTTTGATTATTCAGCCCTAATTGCTTTAAAAAATGCCTAGAATGTATCTGCCAGCAGGAAGAAAAGTTATGTCTGCAGGCTCTAGACTAAAATTTGAAAGGCTTGGTTTCATCTCTCAGATGCTGTGAATTACTCACCTAATTTCTGCCCTTAATGGGTCAATCCCTCTTTGCACACTAGAGAGGAGATTAGTGAACTCTAGTGGAAGGTGCCTCTGCCCTTGGCAGGGGGGATGGAATGAGATGAGTTTTAAGGTCCCTTCCAACTCAAACCATTGTATTATTCTATGTCTCTATGATGACAGTGGAGGCAATGGAAGTGGGGACAGATGGATTTTCTTACCAGCCTCTGGTCCTCAGCTGCATTTCCACCAAGGGAAGACAAAGAACTTCAATGTCTCTTGTCAGATTACTGATGTGAGGAACTATGATAACAGGGTCTTATAAATATTGCAGATAACAAGCAAATGTCTGAACCTTTAACAACACAATGATTGTGGTGTCAGCTCTCCTTTGTGGAGTAGGAGTTTTAACCTGGACACAAAATCAGTAGAATACACAAACTGTTCACTTATCCTTAATTCCTCAGCAAGACACACTCATGTTTGTAGCTAATTCTGCTGTATAGCTTATGATTCTGGTATTTCCTGTACCGTGGAACCATTTAGTGCTCCAGGCTTGGCCCCAAGCTCTTTTGTAAGAGGTTTAGTATAGACATGAGTTTTAGGAGAAAAACATTTTGTCATCCAAAAATGGCAGCTCAAAGAGATTAAAATAATTACAAATTCATGTTAAACTCATTAAATTGTTTTGGATAATTTGAAAAATGGTATTTTGAAAGTTCCTCATAAATGATTTAGGAAGGACGGTGTTGGAAAACATTTAATTCTAAACTTTTGCAGCATTATATTTAAAAGAAAAAAAAAGAGCAAAAAGTACTAATTATGCTTTGTTTGACTCAAATCCACTTTTGTTGTTGGTCCTTTTTTCTTTCAGTAGAAATAATAATAGCAACAAAAATCTTGGATCTGTTCCCTCCTGTTTTGTTTTCTGTATGGATTCTGCGGTTCATCCAGAAAACTAAAAATTCAATTTGACATGAACAACTCTTCTTCTACAGAAAGCCACAATAAAAAAACCTGCTCAATGAGCAAAGAGCTGCCGCAGCAGGTAAAAGATCAGGAACACAGGAAAACAAAGTAAAAAAAAAAAGGGATATACAAATGATATATTACATAAATTCTATATCGATTGCATCTTCAATAAAAGACATCATGTGAATTCAGGAACATTGATATTATTCTGAATGATCCCCCATGCCCTAGTTATGGCTCTCATGTATTCCTAATTCTGATGAAATATCTTTCTGGTTTTTGCCTCCCTCAAGTGTATTGAGTGTTTTGGTTTGCTTCCCCAGAGTGATCAGAATACCTAGAAATGGCTGAGGGACACTAATTTCAAGCTGCTGCTCCAAATTGGAAGTTTAAAATGAATATATATATATATATATATATATATGTATCATAGAATCATAGAATGGTTTGGTTTGGAAGTGACCTTAAAGATTTTCTAGTTCCAACCCCCTTGGCAGGAAGGTCCCTTCCAACTCAAACCATTTTATGATTTTATGATTCTATAAACTCACCATCTTCACGGGCCTTTTAGCATTGTCACACCAAGGGGGAATCTGGCCCCACAGAATCATAGAATCATTAAGGTTGGAAAAGACCTTCAAGATTATCAAACCCAGCCTTTGAACGAACACCATCATGCTCATTAAACCGTACCGCTAAGTGCCACATCTACTTGAGTTTTTTGGATGGCTCCAGGGATGGTGATTTCACAACTGCCCTAGACACCCTGTTCCAATGCCTGAATACCCTTTCTGGGAAGAAATTGTTCCTAATATCCAACCTGAACTTCCACTGGTGAAACTCGAGGCCATTTCCCCTTGACTTACCACTAGTTTCCTGGGAGAAGAGGCTGGCCCCCACCTCATTACAACCTCCTGTTGGGGGCTGCAGAGAGTGAGAAGATTTCCCCTGAGCCTCCCTTTCTCCAGACTGAAGAACCCCAGCTCCCTCACCTGCTCCTCATAGGACTTGTGTTCCAGAACCTTCCCCAGCTCGTTACCCTTCTCTGGACACACTCCAGCATCTCAATGTCTTGTAGTGAGGGGCCCAAAACTGAACACAGGACTTGAGGGGTGGCCTCACCAGTGTTGAGCTCAGGAGGATGATCATTTCCCTGGTCCTGCTGGCAGAAGACCAGTGGAAGCAGGAAAGTTGAGCTTTTTCTCCAATTTGTCTAGTGTGGGAGCCTGCTTTTCTCAGTGCTGCAACTTTCAAGAAGGAGGAGGAGGGGGTAGAGAAGGGAAGAAGACGACCATGAATTCACCTTTCTTTGGGAAAGCTGTGCCTTTCCAAATGTCAACCTCGAGACAAAAGGAACCTCAGGTCAGAATGAGAAACACAGAGGAATTTAACACACGACTGTGAAGGGAGGGGGGAAAAAAATCCCCATTTAGATTTGGGCAGCAAGTAGAAAACACAGCAATTTTGTTATAGCCTCAGAGGCAGGAGGCATTTACCATATGCTGTTGCCTCCATTACATGAGGAGATAAACCCTGTGGAGTGCAGGTTGCATTGTCAGTGCACTTTAAATGGTGGGGATTCCTCGCACGCCTGTGACTGTGTGCCAGGATGTGCTAAAAATTGTGGGAGTCTGAATAAAATCCAGGTTCTGTATGCAAATGTACGCATTAATATGCAGGTGCTAAGTGGTAATAGTGCTAGGGCATTAGTGCTTGCATGTAATTCATAATTAGGGTGGAAAAGGTACAGTAAAAATCAGTGTTTGCATCTAGACAACACATAAATCAACCCTGTAAGCAGCCAGCCAGAGCGGGATCCTTGGAGGAAAAACCTTACACATCAGACATTTTATTTAAAGATTAAAGTTCTTCTCATGTTTAATCAGTTTTAGAGTGGGAAGGGAAACAGGATTAATTAGAGTCCCTTCCATCAGCCTCCCATACTGCTGGAGTCACAAACGATGCTCCTCTTCAGCAAAATGGCTGCCAGGAGCAGCAGGCACAGGAAACTTTAATTGTAATTAAAGAGTTTATTTGGAATCAGAGAGCAGAGCTTTAATCGGGATGAGAATGGAGTCTTGCTGTGTGAACCTTCAGAAAGTGGTTACTGAGCAGAATGGGCCTTTTTAAACCAGAGAGAGGGGTCTTTAAACTTGTGGATTGGGTTTTCAACTTGATTATCTCCTCAGTGGGATATGGATGGAAACCCTGGCTGGGCCAGCTATTGGTATTATTTTGCAGTAACATAGCATTTCCATGGCATATGTCCCTCAGTGCTCTCAGAGGACTTTGCAAGGGCCAGGTAGAATTATTGAATCATGGAATTGTTTGGGTTGGAAGGGACCTTAAAGACCCTCTCATTCCAAACCCCCTGTCATGTGCAGGGACACCTTCCACTGAAACAGATTCCAGCCTAGTCTTGAACACTTCCAGGGATGGGGCAGCCACAGATTTTTGGGCAACCTGTGCCAAGGCTTCACCACCCTCACAGGGAAGAAATTCTGTCTAACATCTAATCTAGCAAATTAAACCCTAAAGGGGCTGAGGATTCCCAGTGACGTGATTCTGCAAGAAGGCACTGGTGGACACAGAGACTTCCACTTTGTAATGCACCACACCCATCCTGGAGAGAGACCACACAAGCTGGGACCAGCACCATCTCAACCTCAGCTGTAGATCTCAGTGAAAGCCTGGGGTAAGTGACATCTCACGGGTCAAACGTCTGCCTGACTTTGCAAACACTCCAGTCAGCACAGGCACTTACCAGCTTGTGAGTAGAACTGTGTCCATTCAAATTCTGGCTTTGGGAACACAGAAACAGGCGGTTCTAGGTCCAGGACACTTCCATCCAAATCCTTGAACAGGGCCTTCCTTGAGCCTTTGCATTTCTTTTCAGGGAACACGGTGCCTTCAGAGGTTTGTACACTGATAGGTAAGAAAGGTAATATTATTTTTAATGGCTTGAAACAGCCAGAAAAGCCTATAAATTTCTATGTAGGTCCTTAAAGACTGGTTTCCACACAGGGATATACCTGCAACAGGAGAGGTTTGTTGAGGGTAACTCACCTCACCTGACACATATATAGGACAGCTGAAATGAATCATGTCCTAAATAAGGGTCTATATTGACTCAAGAAGGAGATTAGTGTCTTGTTTACATTACATGCCTAATTTTTGGATCACTAAAGTGTAGTGAGCTGAATCACATATTGAGAATCTAAAGTGCCTTTAACTGCATTTTGTCTAAAGGTTTAACACAGCTTAAAGGAACTAGTTAACTGGACATCTCACTCCCATGACAGAATTCAATAAGATACAATGCCTTGTAAATTAGCAAAGTCCATGGAAACATTTTCAGCTTGCTGCAGGGATTCACATTAAAACTTGAAGAAAATTTAGAATTTCTTGGTCTTGGGTTGGGAAAACCCAGTTACTGATACCTTGAATGCAGCAAAGAGATATAGGCAGAGATTTTCAGTAACGGCAGAGGAACAAAAAAGGCCAACTCCCCCAGTCAGCCCAGCTCAAAAGAGGTGGAGAACAAACACAGCTCCTCTGATCCTGACAGCTGTTCAGTTCTTGACCATCTCTCAGAAGCTCCAGCATTTCTGCTGGTTAGGCCTACCAGTGAGACAAGACAAATATGTAATGGATTTGCTGTATTCCCCGATGTTTCTATTTCCTCTCCTGCTCCAAGGCAGTGCTCACCTTCTCTTTGACAGTACATATCCATCAAGGTATCCCTTCAGGATGCTGAAGCAGAACAATTGCAGCCACAGCCTGGAACAAGCTCAGCAATTGCAAAGGTGGGATAAATAAATACATGCAAATATTGCATGAGGAGCACTGAGAGGTGTAATCACCCTCAGAGGTTCAGCAGACTACTAAGGAGGCATTCAGTAATTCATGTGCATTCATCACATTTGAAAAACCACCAGCTCTCACACTGGATTCAGCAACTCACTAATAGCATAATATTGTGGGATGGATACAAGAGTGGAACATAATGGGAGCTGACAAGCTGGACAGGGCTCAGAAATCTACACGCAAACTAATGCCCAGAGCAAAAAGCAAAAATATAGAATAAAGTAAAAAATTCTGGCAGAAGGCTGGAGGGGCTCTAAACATAGCAGTGTGGGACACCTCCAATTATTTTTGACTGGCAAGTGGAGTCCACACTGGAAATTTTTTGCTACTTCAAGGCTTTCCTGACATAGCCTCTGTATTGTGTTGGGTGATTGTAATAAATAAATAGGCATGTGGTTTCCACTGGATGGGGTATGTTTAAACCACTGCAACCAGCAGTGACTTAAGATTACAGAGGAAGCTCTCCCCTCTCTCCTCCAGACTCCTCCACACACAGACAATATTCTCCCTGGGCAAGAGCAGTTCTGGCAATCATTTGACATCTCACAGCCTGCCTAGTGCTGATCAACATTTCTGATGTGATCTGCAGGCACAAATCAAGCTCCGCTTCCCAGACCAAAAGGACATTCCCTGTCTCAGGGTTTTTTTGCTGGGGGTCCTGACATTTTCTGCAGCCTGAGGCCAAGAAGTCAGAGATGCTCAGGATGGAGGTTTAAGAAATGGGATATGTGAGGCTTGTTTTGCTATACAAATGTCAGGAAAAGGGGAAATCCAAGAGGATTGGTCTGGAGATGCACCTTGATGGAATATGAACCTCACATTTTAAGATTGCCTTAAACTAAATTTGGGGATTTTTGGGGGGTTGTTTTTTCCATTTCTCTTTTTTCTGGATTTGAGTTTTTCTGTGCATGTTTGTCTGATGTCTCAGCTCATTCATTTTTCTCAAAAAGGAGCAGTACAAGAGCAGAGATGAGCGGAGGGTAGTTCCAAAATTGTATGTGTTTTTTTATGCTCAAACTATTGAAAAATGTAGTTTAGAATGAAGCCTATTACCTTGTTGGATGAAAGTAGAACTTGTCCTCACTGACATGTAACATCCTTGATGTCTGAGCCGTGATGAGAGGCATGATGCCTAAATGATCAGCATTGGACATGATGCAAACATCCCTGTCCTCACTGTAGCAGCTCTTTGTAAAACCAGTAAAGGTGACTTCTGCCAGGGAATAAGACAGGATCAAGCAAGAAAAACTGGTTGAAAGAGAGCCAGAACTAGAGATAAGAAAGGGTTTTTTTCTATGACGTTATCTATGTTAGATTGCTCCCATACATATCTATATAAGTTATTTTTAAATCAGGCTAATAGAATTGTTCATAGATGTTCATGTGTCTTTAGAATGTTCCATAGTCAAGTTATATCTTAAGTTGACACAAACCAAAACATGCCCATAGGAAATGAAATCAAAGAAAATAGTAACTGACAAAGAAAAAAATAATCAAGAACAATTATTAAATTTTCATTTGAATTAGTAAGAACCAGTTTAATGACAACCTGCCTTGCATGGTTTTTCCACTTGCCAGAGTTTAATATAAGATGAGCTGGGTCTGATGAAACCTGCTTGGCTCTGGCACTGAACTCTTGTGTAACTACAAAATCCATATCTGGCCATCAGTTTTCTGTGGGACTCTGAGGACGTCTGTCTCTATTTCTCTTATTCTTCAGTAAAAAGATGATAATGAATTTTCTTGCAAAAATAAGTAGCAGTGAGGAATAAAGGTATGAAAAACAGTGATGTATTTAGATCCCACCACTGCAACCAGCTAAGTAGCTTCTGCTATATGTAAATATTACTCTGGGGACTGAAAAATTCACTTGAAAAGAAGATACAGGATACATAACTGACTTTCAACCCTCTTGTGCAATCCCTTATATCAATAAAGGTCACAACTGTGTCTGTGCAGCTGTAGTTATTATGTTCTATGAAAATTCTATACAAAGTGTGATATTCACTTCCTAGACTTGATGTCTTTATTTAGATAGAGGTAACTGTAGATCAGAGATGAATCAACTGGAAAAGCAGCACAGAAGGCAGGTATGTTTAAGGTAAAATATATACATCAGCACAGGACGTAATTATCATAGAATCATAGAATCACAGAATGGCTTGGGTTGGAAGAGACCTTTAAAGCTCATCTTGATTCAACCCCCTGCCATGTGCAGGGACACCTTCCACTATCCCAGATTGCTCCAAGCCCCATCCAACCTGGTCTTGAACACTTCCAGGGATGGGGCAGCCACAGCTTCTCTGGGCAACAATTATACTGCAGTAGATTCAGAAAGTGAAAAATACCCAATGATATTTTCTGTTAAACTGTATCAAATTGTAAAAATCTGTTGTCAGTTCCACTGAGGCTCCAATTTCTCCACCATGCCCACTTGTGGGAGTGTAAGGCTGCAATTTCAACGGGAAAAATGGAAGGAAAAACAGTGACAGAATAGTCTGGCCAGTGGACATGTAACACCAACCTTTCAGCTTCATGAGTCCCAGAACTTTTGGACAATGCCCAGTTTTGTGCCAAGGGTTCTCTGGCCTTCGGCTGGGAAGAGTGGTAAACGTAGGCCACAAAATCCCAACACGGCCTCTCAGCGGGGAGCGTGGGGGTCGATCCTTGGCTGTTGGATCAGCTGAGTGAGGTTGGATCCTGTCTCTGAGGCAGTCAAAAGTTGAGCTTGTGGCAACAAACACCGACTTTCTAAGTTCTATGAATCTTCTCCCCGTGTGGCATTGCCTGGCAGAGAGACAGTGCACCACTGGCATGAGACCCACGGTGTTGTCCACCAGCACCATGTTTTCCATGATGACGCTGCTTCCAAGGTGAAACATGACACCGTAGTCATAATTCTTATAGGATAGAAAACCTGTGATTCTAGTGCAGGTCTGAAATCCATCCTCCTGGTACAGATGAACACCGTGGAGATTTGAATGTGCCACATTTTCACTACAATATTCTCCATCTAGTGAACACTCTTGGCCCCTGATATGGAAGCCAATTCTTTCAGAACCTGCCACAGCATTGCCGCAGAGGGAGGCACCAATGGCAAGGTTCACCTTGATTCCAGCAACCCAGTGCAAGAAACCCGCTGGCTGCCTGCTCAGAATAACAAGGTTCCTGATGAGAGAGTGATTTTTCCCTTCCAAATCAATGCCAGGTCCGACTGTATTGAACACCATGTTATCCTGCAACAAGATCCCATTGCTCATGACTGCTTTAATGCCAGTTCCACAGCTGCCATTAATGCTGGATGACACCACCGACGACTCTTGGGATGTATTCCTAAATTCAATGGCAGAAAGCTGAGGAGGCCCAAAGTTCAAAAATTCAATATTTAAAAGCTGAAGGACACCTGCAGTGAGATTAAAAATAGCGAAATAAAAGCTTAAAAGACTACCTAAGAACTGGTAAGAAAGGGAAGCATTTTAACAGCACTCAGACTTATAATAACAGATACTTTGTCATTAATACATGTGTTGTATTAATTGGTAATTGTTCATAAATACATACAAAGTCATAGTAAAACCCAACAAAACACAGAGCAACCCCTCCTAAAATATCTTCCATATTTATGAGTTATTAGTAGCACTAGTTTATATTTAGCATTAGTTAGTTTATATTATTATGTAATATATAATAATATAGAGAGTATTGTATATAATATTATATTTTATATATTATGATATCTAATACATCATATTATTTAGTATTAGTTTCATACTTTGTGACAGTCACTGTTTGCTTAGAATTCCAGAGCACATGTTGTTGCACTGCCCTTTCTTGGGCAGAATTGGACAGTCTGGTTGCTCGGGACAAGTGAATCTCCACTACCTTCAAACTCTGTCCCACTGGAGCCTGTGAAATGTCCCACCATCATCCTCCCAGCACAAGGCACATCCGACTTGATCTGTATATTCCGTGTTAGGAGTCCAACCTCTGCAGCCAAAGGGATGCGTCTCCCGTCTTCTGTGTCATGGGAACGCCCTGGGGATTGTCGGGAGAGAAAATGTGATAAGTGTCTATCATACCTATAAACCAGAGCTTTGAGGGACATAAAGCCTGACAGCTCATGCACAGCTCCTCTGCAGAATCTGCACTGACATTCAGGTGTGTTTTTCCTCCAGCACAATCTACGTGCAGCAACACAAACCCAGAAAGGCCACCTGCCCATCAAATATTCACCGTGAGCTTATATTTTACCCAGATATATCATTTTTAGAAAAAGAAGGTGCTAAACCTTTTCCCTGCGGTGTGCAGGTGCCAAACCAATGAACAGACTCACACTTCATTTTTTCAAATCTGTGTGTGCTGGAGTTACTCTTTAGTCCACTGCAGAGTTGATCTTTGTGAATTCTCCTTAGGATCAGAATAATGCCAATGCTAAAAAACTACTTGCTCGTGTGTGTTTTCTAAAAGTCTTTCCAAAGACTTTTTTCAATGCCTTTCTAAATGAGACTTTTGCACAAGTTTATGCAGCTGTCTGGCTTGGATTAATCTCAGGTGACTCTAGACATCTGCGGATATGATTTAGTTATCCAACCTGGTTTTATGCACAATGGAGAGCAATAGGCAATTCTCAAGTGGAATTTGTTGTGTATTTTACACACCTGCTTTAGGGGTAGATGATATACAAGTGAGAAGGATGTATTTTATGTATTTTTCTGCTTAATTATCAAGGGAGCTGAGAGTGACTAACTCATGTGTGAATATTTATTGTGGGTATCTCCATTTGCCCAGGTGAATCCCAGTATTTACCTTGCTCATCATTCTTCCCTCAGTCCTATTTTTTTTAGCTATATCTAACAATTGCTCAATGTGTATGTAATAATTTCACCTCATGATACATTTATGACATCTCCATGAGCTAAGAAAATAGATTAAGAACAATTCTCTGGCCACAGGACTGACTAGCAGGTTTTGTCCTTCATGAAAAAAAAAGGAAAGGCCATGTATAAACTAATGGAAATAGAGTCTAGAATTGCTATCCTTTGAACTGCATTTTTTGTTTGAAAAATGCAATTGTCATAAGAAACTGTGCCATGGAGGCTACTATTGACTAACACTGTGGATAATTGCAGAACAGGGTTCAGTTCCAAGTGAAGCTTTGATTACTGGCACAGCCATTTAAACATCAGACATTTTAAACATGATATTTCTGAACCTTTTTATCCATCATCCTAATTTCTGATCCTACAAGCTTGAATAAAATCAATTTGAAAAAATACTGCTATGCACAGGAAAAATTCTGGTCTTGGAGCTCTGGAATTTGACCTCTTAATAAAATGCTTTTCCTTTTGTTAAATAGATGGTAATAAATTTACTTTATTAGCTGAAATAAAAGTAAATACATTATCAACACTGCATCCCTTTTTCCAAGTAAATATAGACCCCATGCAGTCTACATGGGAAATAGAGCTATATACAGATTTTATGTTTATTTACATATTAGATTAAAAGTACATTGGTTTCATGCCATGGAATTGATAAATTTTTGCACTTGAAACCCCACGAATCTAATTATTTTGAAATTTGAAAAATGGGTTTATTTTAAAAGGATTTTTCAGTTTTTGACATACCATTGTGCAAAAAGCCTAAACCCCTCCATTTCTTTTTCCTTTACAGTATAATTTACTTTCTCTCTCTGTTAAGCAGCTCAACTTGAAGCACCAGAAAGGTTTCCCAGATGATTCAGCACTCAGTGAATTCCATTCACAGAAATTAATGTTAGAATCAGCTATTCTGTGCAAACTTGAATATCATGTTTTCAGTAAGAAACAGTAAGAAAAAAAATCACATGAAGAAAGAAATGAAGCAACCTTAAGCAAGTAGAATTGCCCTCAGTGAGATATGAAATGGAAAGTCAATTTTTCAGAAGAAAATTCAAATGGAAATTAAAATTCCTTACCAATGTGCCTGTGCAGAAGGTGTTCATGAATTCTTATACTATGACCATGGACTTCTTTAAGTGTAACTAATTCAGCTTGGTGGGCTTCATAGGAGGAGGAGGTGATCACAATATCTCCACCATGATCCCAATCTACTTCATCCTCCACAAAAATCCTGTAACGCCAAGATAAAAATTTAATGTCATTATGAGAGTTATGCTCACAGATGTCCTAAAAAATGAACAAGTTTTGCCCAGGCAGATCTCAGAAAATAAAAATCCACAGGCTATGCTGGAGGAAAAAGCCCCTTCAGGGCTTTCTGCAAAAACAGATGTCTGAGATACGTGGGAAGAAATTAATCCTGAAACATCTATTTCACACCATTGATAACAACACGTACAGTTCCAGCACAGAATTTCAGGGCTCCAGTTGCCTCTCAAAGACACATCAGACCATTTTTGGTGCCATCAATAGTCTGCAGAGCTGAAAGTCAGCTTTGGATTTAGGCAACAACCATGTGTAGGGTTGTGTGGGTGTGTGCACTTGGCATTGAAGCTTCCATTGGAGTTGGTCGGTGCAGTCAGCAGCAGGTAGAAGGAAATCAACTCTCTGAATTGGGCACATGGAGCAGGATTTGATTCCCTAAGGAGGTACTCTTACTGTCTGAGACATTCCAGGATATCTAAGACGTCAGCTGCTGGATATGATAGGACTTGTTCATGGAGCATTCCTGGAGACACAGGTACAAGCTATGAAGGGGACTTGAAGGCATCTCATATGAGCCCAAAGACATCTCACATAGGCCCAAAATCTCTGTTTAGGTACCAAAATTCTGCCCTTGGTAGCTGAATATCTTCTAGGCCCCAGCACCTAAAACTTTACTGGCTCTATTGGGAGCTGAAGTGCCTTTTTAGACATTGCACAGACATCTACGTTTATCTGTTTTAACCTTGAACTGAAGATCTCCCTTCATACTCTAAGTTATATTTATAGTTCAGGGGATTTTTAACCTCACATAAAGAAAATAAAATCACTTAGTGAAAACAAAATGAATAATGATCAGTGTTTATCTATGTTTGATAAACATTTTGTCCCATTACAGGGTGACTGCTGGCCAGATGATGACCTAAACTCCTTGGGTAATTTTTGGGAAAATTCTAACTGAATTCAGAGGATTCAGTGAACTCAGAGAATGCCCCACATGCAGTCAAGAGTGACAGAAGTGCAGAGAGAAAGAAAAGTCCTGAGGGGATATTGCCAAGTTTTTCCAGAATCTCTTTCCACAACTTCTTTCAAAGATGAGTAGGCTCCAGGTGAGTAATTCCAGTTTTCGGTGCCTGCGAGCATTCAGAGGAGAAATCCACCAAAATTTAGGTTTCCTTTGTTGTTTAGAGGAAGCACTGGATATCTTCTGAAATAGCAGGAAAGTGCTGAGGTAACAAAGAACTGTGTATTGTTCAAGGACAAATGCACCGGCAAAGAGGAAACAAAACCACACAAAGTAAAAATAATCGTGGCATGTATTTGGGATTTTTGACAGTTCACATGCAACCCATACTAGAAGCTGAATCTTAAATCCAGTCCCAGGCACACACTCCAATAATAATTTATATCTTGTGGAACCAAGTGTAACTCTTCTGACTCTTGCATTTCAAAGAAGTTTAATAAGCGGTAAGCAATAGAAAATATGGTTTGCAAGAGATGTATAGTTCTTGTAAGAAAAAAGAAATCTAAGATTTAAATCTATTGAAATACTCATTTCAGTAAAAAAGTTTTCTTTTTTTTTCCTCCTTCTTTTTGAAAGCATAAGTCCTTCCCTAACTCAAGTGCTGATTCATGCTGGAAATATATATACAGCAGCTTCTCTCTCTTCTTCAATAAAAAGCCACTTCCTCTAGCTTTCATTTTCTTTCAGCTTTCATATTCTATCACTGACTTGCCTATTTCCTGTATGTAACCACATTAATTCTTAGCTGGCTATCAGTAGGCTTTTAATGATAAATAGCTTTTTTTCCTTTACTTCAAGAATTGAAACAACTCTTTGTGCTCTATTTAGAGTGTATGAATGAACTCCAAACACTTGTATCTTAGAAGCTCATGATATTTCATATAAAACCTCTGGGCAGCAACCCAAGTCCAGCCTGGATCTGTTTCAGTGTTTAACTGGCAGTCTTCAGTCAAGAATCTGCTTACTCTGAACTCTCATCTTAGTCAGGGAAAAAGAAGAATTTCCAGAGGGTGATTCTAACATTGTATGGTTTGAATCAGAGTCAGCAATACATCAGCTATACAGCAATCCTAAGCAATTAATCTACACTAAACACACAACTGAGTGAGTGCTAACAACACATGAATCCTACTGGTGAGCTCTTTGTGCTTCCACTGCCCAACTCTACAATCATTTTCCAAATAATTCCTTCCCTAAATGCTGATATTTCACTGCTACCCAGATGGGAACTCTTCCAACAAGGCTTTGTAAGGCCTGACTGATAGATTTTCTTTTTTTTTTTGAATATCCGTCTCTCAGTTTAAAATGAAGCACTCGGAAGAAATACAGCAAAAGGGAATAACATTTTTTTGCAACAGGGGATCAGGAGTGAGAGCTTCAGGGAGAACTTCACAGGTGCCACCCCACCCAATGGTCAGTGTATGTACAGGAGAGATCCTTCTGCAGACAAGTTCTCAACTATTCACTAAATAAGTATCTGTGGCAACTCCACTTAACCTGCCCTAGGTAATAATTTTGGCCAAGCCTTCACACTGAAATCAGAGGTAAGTGATGATGAAGATGAGTCTGCAGCAAGGGCTGTGGAAGTTTATGGATGGGCAGCATCAGGAGACAGAGAAAGTAGCATTTCAAAGCTATTTTTCCAAGGGTAAGTGAAAATTATTCTATACCTTGGGAGGCTCTGAGCCCAGACAGAAACCTTGCTCTGCAGGCTATACAGGCAGCTCTACATTCTTTCAGCCAATTAACATTAATTAAATATACAAAAAAAATTGACTCTTAAGAGGAGAAATTAAGATGTTCATCCAGAAACCAGCTGGTAAAGGATTGATCTATGATGAAGATCAGTGTTCATATCTCAGTTTTGCTTAATTCAGAGATGAGATTTTAATGTAGGTCTCAAAACAAAATTAACATAATAATCCTCAAGATATTGGTCACTTTAGAATAAATCTTCTTATAAAAAAGAAATAGAAAGGAAGAGGGAGGGAGGGAGGAAGGAAGGAAGAAAGGAAATCTCAGCTTCATTCATCTCTAGAATTTTGATTTCTTTAGAATTAAAATTAATCTGTGTTGGAAGGACCTTAAAGATCATCTAGTTTCAACCTACCCATCATGGCACAATTTTCTTGCAAGATGTAATATAGTTTTTCTTTTTCTATTTAGACATAGTTTAAACAGAGCCCATCACAAGGCAAAAGAATAGTACAACTCATAGGAACATTAACACAAGTCATAATAACATGAGCCAAAACTTAATATTTGAAAGCATATTTGGGCAAAATACCACCTTTCATTGCCAGGGGCAATGTTAGTTCCCAGATATGTCCAAGGCATCTTAGGATAAGCACTATAAATTTGCACCTGTCCATAAACCCCTGGAAAAAAGCAGAAGGAGGAGTTAAAAGGTCAGGGGAAAGACAGATTTGAGAAGAACTGAAGCAATAACAGAATATATGGAAACCTTTATATATATTAAAGTATGTTTCTATATTTTATGAAAAGTGTAAAAACAGCACACAGCCTCCACTCGAAATACAAAGTGAACTAGCAATAAATCATTAATAAAGTAAAATGACCATGACATGTATAGGCAAGAAAGGGGATTGTACCACAGAAGTCTCATTGACTCAAATTAGAATTGCAGACAATGGTATTCATCATTAAAAAAAAATTATCTAAGAAAACAAATTAAGTAAAAATTGAGGAATGAAAGATATAAAAAATTACTCAGCTATTATTAATCTTTGTGATCTGTGAAAAACCCTTTTTTAATTTTTTTTTTTTTGGGGGGGGAAAGGACCCAAAACCAGAGCAAAAATTCAAAATATAAAAATTTTTCCTGTAGATGACATATCTGAGAATATTAAATTACAGCTTAAAAAATGTGTGTGCCTTTGTTAGATGTTTGCCTGTACAATATAGTAACAGGCTCGACAGTGGCAGATTTGACTATTCAGGCTAAGATAAGCTTCCTGTGGAAAGGGGAACTCAATGTTTCATACCAATATTCCCCGGGTGGACATTTATACCCTCCAGACGATCACAGTAAATCCCTTCAGATGCCCGAAGAAGGACCAGCAGCTTTAAATCCCTTTCTAGGGGATGTTGAAAAGAACCTGCAATAGAGACAGAACAGCATCAATCCACCACAGAGTCATCAATGGTTTTTGTAATGCTGAAAATGGGGGAATTAGGAGGGAAATCTGTGTAAATCCAATTTTCAACAAACATCTAAATGGCTGAATTAGCATTTCCTTTCTCAGCCTATTTTTGCCTTTTTGCTCCTTTACAATTTCACCAGTTCCCAGGTAATTTGTGTGGCAAGGATGGGAAAAATGTTTTTTCCCAGACCAATGGAAGGATTGAGGGAAAAGAGCAGAGGAGAAGAAAATGCCCAAGAAGTTTTGGGGTGTGCGATGGTGATAATTCTGTACAGTAAATTGTATTCCAATTTTGCCTTCATTTATTTCACCAAGGGTAGTTTACAGTTTCAGAAGAAAATGGCCTAGCACTAAGCAGATACTAAGGAGGAAAAAGTAGGACAGTTTTTGCCCTGGAGAAATGTATGTGGAGTCCAGTAAAGGAGTTCAGCGTTTCTTTAAAATTAGAGATTAAATCAATTATGCAACAGAAAACTGCAGCAGATGTAGAACTAAAAAATATATACATATCTGTACAAAATTAGCTGGCCTGTCATGTTCTTTTAATATTTAAAAATTACTAGTTTGGAAAAGAGATCTGATTTTGTATCCTAAAGAAACACTTTGCTTTAAGAGCATTTTTTTTTATTTAAGTGAAATCAATAAATCAATTCATTGTTCCCCACCAGCGTCTGAGTGATATCTGAGGATATTTAAATTTTCTATGCAGCTTTTAAATGGGTAAAAGGCAAAGAGTACAAGACTTGCATGCTCCCCATCTAATATTTCTCACACCAGTGAGCTCATGTTTCTCTGGGGACATGGAGGGGATTATCTTACACTGTCCATCGTCCACTCCAACCATCTTTGACTTTCTTGTTAAACTCCCAAAACTGTGGTGTGAAGAGGAGAAAATCAGGAATTGGGTTGTATCCAAATATGCTTTCACAAAACAGAACTAAGTGATACACACTTTGGCCACTGATGCCTGAGGTTAAACAAATACCCACCTAGAGCAGCAGCAGAGTTATGGAGACACTTGTGTCTATTTTTATATGCAGGGTGATTGTTTTCCTGCTTCACCCTCACAGCAAGTTGTGATTTAAAATATTCACCCTGAGCATACCTTTGCCAATCCTCAGGTCATCCATACCCCATGAAATAAAGTATTAGCTACACTGAAACCAAAAAAAGGCTCAACAAAAATGTTTGGAGACCTTTTCGTCAGTCTTACCATGTTATTCACAATTACAATTTCCTGATTATGATGATGGTCCCTTAAAGTGAGGGATTAATATTAATTATAATTATAAATTGCTGTTGCTGGTTTTATTGGTTTTATTATTTTACTTCTGGTTACAAAACATTTACTATTCTATTTAAGTTGGTTAAAACCAGCTGTGTAGTATATCCAATTCTCAGCTCAATTTTAATACCATTTTTAAATAGACTTCCAGACTTAACAATCACATACAAAGGATTGGAAATTGGAGTTCTATAGGACTGAACTGGAAGTTATTATTCCCTTAAAAGAATTACATCTACATTTAGTTGATTTATTTTTTTTTTTAGTCCAAAAAACCAAATATGTTAAGGAATGTTATCCTTGTCAAAAAAATAAGCACATCAACCAAAAATGTAATCAGAGTGAGAAAAAACGAAAATAAAAAAGGGAAGATAATATTCACAGAAATGCTTTAGTTTCTGGAAACTGTAGATGGTAAATGACACAAAAGAACACAGGAGTGGTCCATTAGTAGAAAAATTAGACTTATTTTAAGTATATTTAGAACAAAAATAGTCTTAATACTTGCTTATTGTCATTAATAGTTCCATGGTTTTAAATCAATGGATTTCAGTAACTTGAATGCAAGTGCTACTGAAGAGTTTACCCAGAAACTCATTGGACTATGAAGGAGGACTCTTCAGTAAGTTTGGGATCACTCTTGATGTCTCAGAGCCCTTGAAGAAAGCTAATATTGTGCCAATATTTCAAACAAAGATAAAAGTGAGAGCCCCAGGTAATTACAGGCCTGTCAACTTGACACTGATTCTAGGGGAAAAATAAATAAAAATGGAATGTCCAACTCTGAGCACCATTAATAAATCATTAAAGGTGGATGATATAATTAATGCCAATCAACCTGCTTTTGTAGAAAAAAGGGCCTGTGAAACTTCCTTGTTATCACCTTCTAATGAGATTACAGGTTTAGTTGATAAAGATAATAGCTTTGATATAGTTTAATTGGCTTCTCCAAGGCACTTGGCTTAGTAGCACAAAACTTTGTGATTAACACACTATGCTGGTACAGCACAAACATGGCACACACTAAATTACAGGCTGAGTGACTGGAATGGGGACATGGAATCAAACAGGTCTGGTCTTGCAAGCCCTGTGGCATATGACATTTTATTAGTCACCCAGAGTAGTGTGAAGATACTGAAAGTAAGCAGAGAGGCTGACACAAATTGGAGGAGAAGAAAAGAAAAATAAAGTGGTGGGACAGTAAATAACGAATAAGTTGAAAGTGAAGAATCAGGAAAGAAAGTGAAGAATGCCATAAGTGACCCTGCTTGAGTAGGGAGTTGGGACCAGATGACCCATTATTGTACCTTCCAAACTTAATCATTCTGTGATTCTGTGGCATTCAAAATAACAAGGCAACATCCATCTCTCTGTGGATGGATGGAGAACAAAGAAATCAAAGGGAAAAGCTGAGTAAGGTCTCAGATACACGCTTTGGCTTACTCTAAATTCAACCCTACAGACTGGCTCATGAAAATGAGGATATGAAAACAGCAGCTATGTCAGTTTACTCATAGGGAAATCCAAAATAATAAATCCAAAATAATTGAGTCACTGGTGCTGGATAAGTTTTATAACCTTGCAAAGTAACTGGCATATGAAATCATAAGTAAGAAGTAGCTTTCTTGAAACTACCAAGTTGCCATCAACACGGGAATCATGATCTCTGTAACACATCAATGAAGGATTTTGGTTTTAAGTGCCCATCTTTGAAATTTGGATGTGAAAACTTCAGGTTTCCTGTCCCCCTTTGCTGTGGTGAATGAGTCCTACATAAGACCACATCAAACTGTTGAGTTACCCATCCTGCACATGAGATGCAGAGAGCTGTATCCCGCTTCATATCCTACTACAACTGGAAGGCTCAACAATTTGATGAGCAACTTGGTTGATCAGAAGGTGAGATAATAAGGCACTACTGGTAGAGAACGAGAAAATAGGTAATTGCAATGTGGAAATTACTAGAAGCTGGCGGAAATTACTAGAAGCTGGTGGAAATGTCTAGTGAGATCTGCAGAAAAGGTCAAGAGACATTAAAGACAGTGCCAGGCCTTCCTCAAACACATACTCTTCCAATTGCACTGCACAGTGCAAAAAATCCCAGAAACAAATGTAATAATCCTATGTTAGGAAACAACCTGTGACGTTGATAAAGTCACCACTGATTCCATACTTTCCTGAAGTGTGAGGTGCATCTGCCTGGATTGCAGCACAGATCTGTTTGCACAGTGGTTGCGGCTGGTTCCTAATCCTTAATCAGGTCTAACATCTGGAGAGGAGAAAACTTACTCTGTGAAAATATGTGGGAAAAAAAGAAGGAGAACAGAAATAGAAATGTGGTTTTTTCTGTCCAGATTTTCACTTATTCTGGACTGCAGTCTGGACCTAGTTTGCTATTGAGTTTCAAAAGCATTTTCCATTGTTTTTGTATTTCAGTTTTATTCCAGATGTTCTTCCTGACAGATTTTTGCTGTGTTGTTTTGTTTTGTTTGTTTGTTTTTTCATAGCAAAACCCATTCGATTCTTCCCTAGAACAGTGGATGTTTCCTCCCTTTTAGCCTTCTCTTTTTTTCACAACATAATACTCTGTAACAGCTGTTGTACATAAGAGCAAGGAAATCTCTGAGATAAGATCTCCCTCCCTCCCGTTGGCAAATAGGCTTTGCTAAGTATCTTGCTGTGACCATCTCCAATACCAGCTCTCTGTTTCCTGAATCCAAAACTTCTTGGACACTATGCACCCAGCTATTTTGAAAACTGTGACATACTGTCTGTCACCAGGAAGTGCGAAGAGATTTTACTCATGGTCAATACACAGCTGGATAGTCACCTACTGTTGGTTCTTCTGGAACTTCCTTCGGTCAGGTGTTCAGCCTGCATTCTGCAAAGAAGCCTGGAAAAGCATCCTGAAAACAAGGAGACCTCACTTGGTCGCCTCTTACAAGTAGTGCTGCCCAACAAAAAGAAAAATTCAGAGACAGTAAACTGTGGAGTAGGAACCAGTAGCAGCCAGAAGTGGGAGATGAATGTCCAAGGAATAAGCAGTGAGATGCGTAGGATGGTATCTGAGAGTCCTAGTGCACTCTAAATCCTCTCTGTGAGGATACCACAGGGATCGATGAAAGAACAGTGGCTTTTTAAGCAGAAGCTGGAGGCTTCTGCTGGTGGAACATCTGAGTGTGCCCAAAATGATAGAAAATCCTTATAGTTTGGCAAGTGAACCATTATTTCCCGGGAGATTCACATACCTACATTTAATTTTCTTGATACAGATGTTTCCAATGGAGATTTGCTCTAGATACCTGTCTGAAACAGTCCCACTGACTGCAGGGGCTCCACTGGCTGTATTGGTTAGATCTCTACTGGAACAGCAGCTCACATGATGATGTCCACATGTTACATCTAAATTTGTGTGTCCTAAACTTGTGAATTAAATCCATTCCCTAGATGATATGATCAGTTAAAAGAAACCAAGTGACTTGGAAAGGATAAAAGCCAAAATCCCAGAGGCTGAGCTATTAATTTAAGGGGATTCAGATGATGCAATCAGCTTTTCAAACAACTTTTTTTTTTGTTATCAGAGATGAAAAATTGCTTTAAACACACAAGCAGTGTTCCATCTTCATACAAGCTGAACAGCTGTGCAGGGGTGATACGTGACTGCAGGATGGGACTCAGCTCACAGATAAAGAAGGTGGGTCCCACAGAACTAGAGAAGTTGGAAAAGACAGTAAATTGGTGAAACTCACTGATGCCCTAATTGTTGTTATAATTCTGAGCATTAATCAATACTAACACATGGCCATTTCATGAAATACAGTGATTTACCCTTTGGGAAGTCAATAAGGGGGTTCTTCCTAGAAAAGAAGCTGAGTAGATGTATTAGAGCTCTTACCACAAGCAAGGTAAGAGGCATCAGAATTGTCTGGGGTTTCATCTCCAGACAATCAAGCTATGAGCTAATGATAACCTTAGGCTTCTTGCCTCCAATGAGTGACATGACTGACAAGCAGCCATCACGAGATATGTGAAAAAAAGAATGTGACAAGTTGAAACTAAAACAGAGAAATTCAATCCTATCTGGATAATTACTTGGCAAGCTCTACTGTAAAAAGCAAAACCAGCCTGCCAGCAAAGAGCAGTTGAGTGCAGTGGAGATCAGGATAAGTCCAGAAGATCAATTTGTGCCAAGAGAAGTTCAGTGTTTTCTTCAGCTTTATGGAGAGCTGAGGGCTTTGTTCAGCAGTGGAACAGGACACCTTCTGCACATATCATCTATGTTTTAGTGCCTATGGTTTAAAATGAATGGTATCATCCTAGCTGAGAATGGAAAACAACTCTGAGATGTCGAGCTCAAAATTGCTTATCTTATTCTGACACAGGTGTGCTAATGACATTTAGCAAATCTCTTAATCTCTCTGAACCTCAAACTCTCCTTAATCAAACTGGAAAAATAGCCAGGGTTTTTGTTTTTGTTTTTGTTTTTGTTTTTTACAGCACGATAACACAGAGAAATAGAAGTAAAAGCTGTTACTAAAATTTTATTGCAAATATCACCATCAAATAAAAGACTTTGAAAGTTTAAGTCAAAGAGAGAAGCTCCTTATCTGAGAGCTTGGACTACTAGAGTAGAAGTAATCAGAAAATCTTCCTGTATCCAAGAACAATGAAAGCCTAGGAACACTCAGAGAAATTACTGTGGGGATAGATCCACATATTTTACTTTGGGTTTTCCAAGGGGTCTGATAGAATTTTTTATCTTTAATCATCTCACACCTCCCAGTGATTCTGTTGATCATAATTCCCACTGGATTGTGATCATTACATGAAAGAGGAAAGTGATGATTGACCCTGCAAAGTCAAAAGTGTCACAAGAATCGTGATCTCCCAGCTAATACTGTACTTTCTCATCCCAGTTTGCCTGCAAATTATTGTTTCAATAAAACTAGTGAGGTTCTTGTGTTTCTTAAATTCCAATTTTAAACTGATTTTTCATTTGTTATATATTTCTCATCACCACTCAGTCCCTACGTACTTATAGTCTTAATTTAACCTTCTGACTTTATTTTTTTCCCTGCAGATAAGATGCCAAGAGCTCTGGAAGACACCAAATTCCAAATAAGATGTATTTCTAAACTTATCAGATGTATTTCTAAACTTATCATTTTTCTCTAGCAGTTTAAATGAAAAAAAAAGTACTTGGGCTCTACCAGAAACCCTTTATTCCAGGCCATGGAATCAAAAGTAATAGCACATGGCCAGAGATTGCTACACTGAAAACAGGGCATGGAGAAATTACACAACAGGCAGGACCTGGGGATTTGGCTCATGTGATGCCAACCTGAGATCCTGCTCAGGCAACGCTGAATGTTGATGTCCACATCTATTAAATCTGTTTACTAAACTGTCTCATTATCTGTTTTGTGTCAGGATTTCTTTAGGGTGTGGTGGAGTTGGACAGATGGGCCTCAAAACCCTTCCTTCAGGCATGGAACAGGCAGGATTGGACAGATGGGCTCCAAGACGTTACCTTAAGGCCTCGAACACAGGGGAAGAGAAAGAAGAAGGGGAGGGAAAAAAAAACCCACATGCACTCCCAGCTCTACAAGCAAGCAGAGAAACCAGTATAAGATGTGGGAACCTTGCAGAGTCTCTACCCACCATCATCTGAAACAGCTGAAACAAGGATAGCTCTCCAAAAGATGCTGGACTATGACTCAACAGCTGCAAATACCTGCTTGGCTTTTAATATCATTACTACTCACAGATGTGCTGGAGGGGAGTTTGTGCAGCAAAGTGCCTCAATGTTTTTTTAATAAGTGTTTTTAGCAATGAACACATGCTTTTTCTTAAAACCAATATGAACCCATATTTAAAGTGCAAAGGAGCGTAAGTAAGAAATGACTGACACTCTTTTAAGTATACATGTATATTTTAACCTCACAGATTAAGCTTTCCAACCTTTTTTTTCCAAAGAAAAGCACAAGACAGCAAAATAACTTTTTTGGCCAGGACTGTATTAACTAAACAGTCCCCCGAGATTAACAACAAACAAATATTGGAGTAGACTTCCTCAGGAGGTGATTACACAAACAAATTCTCTTTTTAAAGTTCATGAAACCAATCTTGGGAAAGGTCAAGCAATGATCAACAATGTGATCCCAGCATCCTAAGGATTCCTGTAAGTAAATATAATGCCTGCCTTTAGGAACCTTAATATTTAAAGGCAATTATGTGAGTAACTACTTCTGAATGGAAAAACACTGATCCTGTCCATTGCAAATAATGTGGAACAGCTCCAGTGACTCTGGGGACTCTGAAAACCACAAGAAGTAGGGACAGGGTGGTATCTTTCTGGGATCCTGGTGTTCATCTGCACAGAGGGATGAGAGACACAAATGTGCTGAATCCAGCTGTTTCATGCCAGAGTGTGAGACTTCCAAGCATTCCAGGGATTCTCCATGACTCTTTTTATGTTGATTTTAAATATTTCTGTGTCACAAAAAGTGTCCTACTTATGCCCACAGACACCAGGCACTGCCTGAACACCAGGGTAGGTCCCGCCCTGAGGAATTACTGTCTCATAAACCAACCCCCAGGTAGCAGGGAGGACTTCTACACGTATCAGATAAAATCTCTGCCACAGTGAAAACAGGAGTGAGGTGAAGACTGCAGTATTTGTAATGTGTTGCTATTAATAGGTAATTAGCTCCAGTGGATAATCGTCGTGCTTAATGTGGATTTTGGGTGTCTGCATTGCAGATATCCAGATATCTACAGGGCATCAGGTTGGACAGCATGCTCACAGCAACACTCTACGGTCTTTCTTCACACTTTTTTTTCGTATCAATAGCAGAAATAAACCCCAGGCATCCAGAAAAACAGCTGTTCTTCACTTACCCACTCTCAGAGCACCCCCGAGCACGACGACACAGGCAACACTCAGGACATTGCTGGAGTTGCTGGGGAACTCGAGAGTCCCCAGGATGTAGAGTCCTCTCAGAGGGGGAAGAGCTGTATCCACCAGGATGGTCCGGTCTGAGGAACAAAGCAGAGGGCTGTTAAGGTCAATGGCAGCCTACCAACAGTACTTGCCAAAAAATGTAGCATGGTAGTGAAAAATGTCAGCTTGGCTTCAGTTTTGTTTTTTCTAAGTTGGTTTTCATAGAATCATACAATGGCCTGGGTTGGAAGGGACCTTAAAAATCATCATATTCCAAGCTTCCTGCCATGGACAGGAACACCTTCCACTAGACCAGGCTTCTCAGAGCTCTATACAGTCTGGTTTCGGAATATTTCTAGGTAGGAGGCAGCCACAACTTCTCTGGACAACCTGTGCCAGTGCCTCACAGTAAAAATATTTCTTCCTAATATTCAATCTAAATGGCTTCTTTCAGTTTGAAGCCATTCCCACTTGTCCTGTCATTCCAGACCCTTGTAAACAGCCTTTCTCCATCTTTCTTGTTGGCTGCCTTTAGGTTCTCAAAGGCTGCAATTGGGTCACCCCAAAGCCTTCTCTTCTCCAGGCTGAACAATCCCAATTCTCTCAGCCTTTCCTCATAGCAGAGGTGCTCCATCCCTCTGATCAATTTATTAGCCTCCTCTGGACAGACTGGTTAGAACTGCCAGAGCAGGGCTTATGGGTTTGTAGCATCCACAACCAGAGCTTCATCTGCAGCTGAGGTTCCATGGGGTGACTGTAATCTCACCAATGAATAAATAATCATATTTACAGTGACATTGTTGCATGCTTAAGTCTCATCATATGATTCTTGAACCTTTAAAAATTAATGTAGAGGGCAGCAAGTTAGAGACATATTAGTCTCACTGGGCAAATCTGTCTTTGTTTATGAAAGTAAGACTTGAGCACCCAATGCAATGAACCAGGACTAAGTTAAGCTGTGTCTAAACAGCATGGTATTGAAAAAAATATGAGAGTTCTCTTGAAAAAGCCAAGAACAAAATGCCCCATCCCTGGAAGTGTTCATGGCCAGGTTAGATGGGACTTTGAGCAACTTGGTCAAGTGGAAGGTGTCCCAGCCTGTGACAGGAGGGTTGGGACTAGATGATCTTTAAGGTCCCTTCCAAGCCAAACCATCCTGGGATTCTGGGATTGACGGAAGTGAAAAAATCCAGCAGTATCAAATACTTCATGGTGCAAAGAGTCTGAAAGTCCCCACCTTGTCAACAGGTTGACAAGCTGTAGCCACACACCATAACCTCCCTCCAGTGACACCCTGTCACTGCTTTTCCCTCTCTGCAGCCTGGCTTTGCTCTCTCAGGTTTAGTGTATAAAATCCCACCTCTTCCTCACCATTCAGGAGGATGCTTACACCAATACAGTCTATGAGAAGCCAGAGTTCATGGAATCATTAAGGTTGGAAAAGACCTCTAAGATCACCAAGTTCAACCAATCACTGGGTCCACCATGAGTTCTTCCACTCTGTATTCATAGGATTGCTCATTCTCCTCTAATAAATCAGTTAACAGTGATCAGGGGAAGCACCATTCCCTCAGATCCTTAAGGAGAAAGCAAGGAGGATATTTTTATATTGCAGAACAGAGTGGGGGCTGTTGTGGGTTGAGCCCAATGACAGCATCATTGCTGCTTCCTAAAGCTGCAAATCTGCACCTGGGAACCTTTTAAAGGCCACTTAGGCTTTCCAAGTAGGACATGAGGAAGGATGTAAATGGTGTATTTTTAGAGGCACCCCATTGCACAGAGGTGAATTCCACCCTCAGGGCCTATCTAATGGTCTTTGATGTCACTAAGAGCTTCTCGGTTGCTCTGGAAAACAGCTCAGGCCTTGAAATTGTGGTTTCCATCTCTCTTTGTTACTGACAACAGTAACAGTTTCCAGGTATGGTGCATCTCTGAGTCAGTGGGTGTTCCCGGAAGAATGAAAAACAAGGTATTTCCTTAGCAAGCGGTTCAATGACATGATCTAATTGAGACTTTCACAGAAATAGCTTGCAGAAAATGAAAATCTTCAACACAATGACAGCTGATCCTACCCTACCCAGAGATTTTCTGTGATTTTCATTGATCTCACATGCATTAATTATGAGACACAGATACACAAAATGGAAGAAATTCAGGAACACACAAATTTTCCAATGGATTTTGACAGATTGGTAAGAATGGGCCATTTGAAAACCATTTTGGTGTGGTACATAAGAAAAGCCAAAGTGTCTTGGGAAGTGGATCAGCTACTTCACAGTTTCTCTTCTGCCTGCAGCCATAAACAACTGCTTTGCATGAAGACACAAATGACCACACAATGGGTAGCACAGAGAAAGTCCTTTCCCCAAAATAAGTAATTAGGGGCTGACTCAAACTATTTAGCACAAAGATTTAAAAACATTCCCGAGCCCTGTTTGGAGTAAACATAATCAATATGACTCTATGAAAACCCATGAAGTACACTAACAAGTGGACTGAAAGAAAATATAAGTAGGCTGCCTTCAATAATAGCATTTCCTAGTTTTTTGGCTTCTTAGTTTTGCAACCCTGAAAGAGCTTCCAGGGAAAGGAAATTTCTGTTTCAGGTCCTGTTTTCAGGTCTGGGGTCCTGGCTCTGCTTACAGATTTGTTTGTCTCCTACATACATGTTCCTACTTGATCCCTGTAACCCAATCATCCCAGCTCTTCCTTTTCCCCCCCTTTTTTTATTCTTTCTCTCTGGACATCAGCAAGGGACACCCTGAAAGCCCAGGACCTGTGTTCTCAAGGACTATACCAAGCAGTGCAGCCATCCATGGTTACCCTGAACCCCTCATCCCAAAAAAGATTCCCTGCATCCTTGGGCTAAAAAAAATCTTTCAAGCATGTAAAATTTTCACAGCGTTCAGATGTAATAAGTCTCTAGGGAGCAAGTGGGTTTTTTTTTCTTTTTCCCCCCTAAATCTTATACTATTTGTACTTAATATGTTTTTACAGGCATGAAGGAACTCCTGTCTATAATCTTTTTACAGGACAGGTAGAGTCCCATGCCCTGCAGAGCTGTGAAGGGAAGGCACAGTATGCGAGGATATGAAACAGAGAGGAGAATGGGGGGGAGATGTTGTTAGAATGGTATCTCTCAGACAGAAGGGGAGAATCTAGTTTGTGAAATCACAGCTCAAGAATGTGGCAAAAAGCTGCAGTTGACAAAGGCCATAAGTATATTCATCAAACACAGGCTGAAACATTTTTACAAGGAAAAGAAGCAGTGCTCCCAGGCATGCCATTTATATGTCACATTTCAGTCTAGAACAGATATTTTTGCTGAGTTGCACATCTTTCTAAAAAAGGTTTTATAAAGGAAATGCTGACTGCTCTGTAACTGCTCTGTAATCATGTGTGAGCCTTGAAACACAGGAGTGAGAAATTTCCCCATTCGGAGATATCTCTGCAAACCTATAGTTTCCTCAGTTTAAAAGGACAACACTCTGGGGTGTGATGCTTGGGGTGTGAAGTCCTCAGACGGCGAAATGTTGCTCTGCAGAAACAACAGAACACTCCTGTGGGGGGAGGGAAAAAAGTCCTTCTGCACTTGAGGAGAAAAACAAACAAATTCAAATACAACTTCCTTACATGGTCCTTATAGAATGCGCTCATTTATCTCATGGGGGAGGTCATGACTAAGCAGTTAAAATAATAAACTTTAGGTCACTGAGCTCTAGGGATTTACTTTCAGAGAAAGACAAACCAGAGTTGCTTTCCCCCATGAAGATATTTCTATAGTGGCAAGCGACCACTTTCAGCAAACCATAGTTTGAGTCTGAAAACAGGGCTACATTTCATTGTACATATATTTTCTTCAGACAAAAAGCTCACAGGTATGGCAGAGTTTTAATGTGCAGACATACAATGCTGAGAAGTCACTAATGACTCCAGCAATGACACAAAATGCCTTTGATCAACAGCATTGCTGTATAAAACACCATAGCATGCCATTGAATGGAAATCAGGCACAACAGAGAGCTATTATATGAGATACAGTACTCCAGCATTCATCTCTTCAAACAGAAAACTTCAAAGAAAATCAAAATCAGAAAATGAAGAACAGAGTGAGTTCCACCACTGAAAAAAAAAAAAAAAAAGAAAAAAAGAATTAAAAAAAAAGGAGATAGAAATTGCCGGAGGCTACATGATATCATGTCAATAGCCTTCAAAACAGCATTCCTTTGCTTGGAATTATAACACATTCTCCTTCCACCCAGAGCACGCTGCATCAGGAGTGTGTCACACTGAAAACCATAAACCAAAGCCCTGAAAATCCAAGAGCTTTGGGAAGCTAATGCCGCTGTTGGCTGCTGGAAGGGCATGACTAAACTCCTGCAGCTTGTTTTGCAAGATGGTGTGACTGCTGAAGCCTGATGCATGTGAGAAGTCCTTGTGGGATGGCTGCAGCTCTGGAGGATGAACCTCCAGAGATTAAGTCACGAGTTGTGGCAGCCTGAGCTGAGGATTTCCAGATCAGGCTGGAAGAGACTTGTATCTGCTGGGGAGCCAGACACTGAGTGGACTTGTAACACACCAACACTAAAAACCACTTTAACGTGAGGGCCCCACCCCTGCTGCAAGTGAAATTCATCTTTGTACTAAAAGTCTATCAAATCCTCAAGTCTCACCAATGCTTTCAAAACAAGCCAAAAGAAAAAAAAAGAATAGCTTGGTACACAATCCCTTGGTACACAATCCCAGTTTCCAAACTCTCCAAATCACATCCTCTACGTGTCAAGCATACACCAAACGACGGCACAAAAACCTGGTTTCTAATATGTATATTTTGCTAATAGAGGTATTTTTAACCTTTTCAAACTTATAGAATCATAGAATATGCTGAGTTGAGAGGGATCCACAAGAGTCCAGCCCATGAGGCAGCCCTAAAGATGCGATTTTGCTTATTTTGTTAAATAAGCAAATTAAAGCTTTCATTAGCTAAATTTAGACAGTGGCCCAGTTCTTCAGTGAACTCTAGGAATCCACGTTCATTCAGAGATTTTAACAATGTCAGACCAAAATCTTCCCCTGCACTTCCTCATGCTAAAAACAAGCACTGAACATCTATTATTTGCTTTTATAACTCTAAAGCTGTTCTTTGGGGGCTGAAAGGACTAACCCAGTAATGCACAGCATACTAAAAGTAGGCTTTCAACCTGAAAATCATTATAGATGGCTCCCAGAAGAGAATTTTAAGTAACTAGAAGACAGCAAGGGGTAAAACACAGCTGCATCTTTCCAGGAGTGAATAACCAAATAAGTGAAAAACTTATTTGGGTGTGCAGGGCAGCATAAAGTTTGGGTGGTTTGTAGGGTGTTTATTCTCACAAGAGCAAACTCTCACTTTTTTGTAGCCATTTAGAGTCAGTCTCATTTTAGAAGGTCATGCACAAACCAGTGGAAATGGGAACATCCATAAAATGCTACAATTAAACATAAATTTAAAAATTGTTGATTTCATTTTAAATCTTGGGTCCAAACACGAGGTTGACTTTCTTTAAACTGGAAGCTCAAACACTTGTGGCGGCAAAGCAAAGCGTGAGAAATAGACAAAAAATTCATCTTGCCTGACTGCATTTTAAATGCCTTTATTTGAGCAACAAATCCAGCGCCCTTATCCCACCAGTGAGGACCACGACTCTGATTTAAGGGCCTGCACTCTGTTGACTCCAATGACAGTAAGTGCCTCAACATATCCAAGCCAGCAAGATTGAGGAGGGAAAGCAGTAATAAAATAGAGGGAAGATGATCAGAATAGGCAGGCACACAACGGAACAGTATCCTCTCAAAGTAGATGGTATGATAGATAGCTTGTGTTTGTGTTCATGACCCACAAGGATCATCCAGTCCAGCTCCTGGCCCTGCACAAGACACCCCAACAATCCCACCCTGTCCCTGAGAGCATTGCCCAAACACTCCTGGAGCTCTGGCAGCCTTGGTGCTGTCCCCACTGCCCTGGGGAGCCTGTTCAGTGCCCAACCACCCTCTGGGGGAAGATCCTCTTCTTAATTTCCAACCCAAACTCCACCAACACACCTTCATACTTATTGCTGAAAGGAAGATTTACAGCGTGGCTCTCCACTTGTCCTAGCAGGCAGTGCATTTTCAGTTACCACTTACCTCTTTCTTTTTAATCCATTATGCATTTTGTTGTGGGGTTTTTTTGACCAATAAAGCCCCTCTGAAGAGCAGGGACAGTTTTATTGTACACTCTGGAGCACCCTGCACTGAGGAGGTGATTTAGAACTGGGAACTCCAAGGGTCTCATCCTGTTGCTCAGGCATTCTGGTTTTGGGCAGATATTATTGTCCTGGCCCCTCAGTTCCATTCTTGCCCATGGTAAAATGCAGATTGTATTTAATAGCCCAATCTTTACCCTGCTGCCTCTTAACTAGTAGCCACCAATATGTTAGGGAGAATCCCTATACCTCACCCAGCAGCACAGACATGCCCCAGTTAAATTGACCAAACCAACACTGCTCTAAATTCGTGGGACATTACTTTTGACCCCAAAAGCTGTAGGGTCATGCTGCACAGTGCCAGGCCAGAGCTAATGAGCTTTGTCTCTCAGGAGAGCTAATTAGTTCTGGTGCACCACCGTGCTGATGCAGCAGTGTTGTCTCCAGTCCCAGAACTAGATCAGTTGGGCTGGACTGGGCTGGGGGCAGAAATGAGCAACGCTCCAGGCACAGCTTAGTCATGAAGGGCCTTGTGGTACGTGACAAAGGCCATGGTCAGCATCACAGGGCAGCTAGAATAAGTATTTTGTTGAAAGGATTATAGAATCATGGAATTGTTTAGGTTGGAAAAGACCTCTAAGATCACTGAGTCCAATTGTTAACCCAGAATAGCCAAACCCACAACTGACCCATGTCCTCAAGTGCCACATCTACATGTCTTTTAAATCTCTCCAGTGACGGTGACTCCACCACTGCTCTGGGCAGCTGTGCCAGGACTGGACAACTTCTTCAGTGAAGAAACTGTTCCTAATCAAAACCTCCCCTGGTGCAACTTGAGGCTGTTTCCTCTTGTCCTATCACTCGCTCCTTCGGAGAAGAGACAGCCCCCCACCTGGCTCCACCCTTCTGTCAAGGAGTTGCAGAGAGCAAGAAGGTCCCCCCTGAGCCTCCTTTTCTCCAGGCTGAGCCTCTCTCAGCTCCCTCAGTCACTTCTTGTGGTCCAGACCCTTTCTCAGCTCTGTTGCCCTTCTCTGGACATGCTTCTGTGCCTCAACTTTGCAGGAAACACAGAGGAGTTTTATTCATAGGTGAGCTTGCATTGCACTAAAGAACCATCACAACCTCAGCATCCAGCTTCCTCTCTCCTGATCTGATCTAAACAACAGAACTCAAAACTCTTGGCCAAACCTATCTATTTATTCCATTTTTATTCCCTGCTTCTGTGTAAATTGTGATTTACCATTGTGTCTCTTCATATCTGCACCTGACACATGATTTTGAAGACTGAAATGTTCCTGGGCTTTTGACAATCATGGGCTGATATTCGTGAACTGGATATAATGTGATACACAAGAAGTTGAGACAGATGTTCTGGTGTAGTCTCTGGCCTTGTTCTTGGAGAGCAGGAAAGACAAAATATGCCAAAACATGTGTGCAAAATCCAACGATGGCAAGAGGATCCAAAAGAGAGCAAAGCATATGTGAAATGTCCTACTCTTTAATGCTTCATAAGAGGTCAAATATAACAGAGGTAAGAATGGGGTAGGAACTGAGCTGTCTGATAGCTTAGCCAGGATGATCCTGGAGTGCTTCAAACAGCACAAGGTATCATCCTATAAACAAATGACTTGAGCCCTGGAGCTCTACATAATACCATCATTGAACTAGAACCTAATCACAGTTATGTATTATAGCCAGTGAGATGGTGGAACTGGAAAAAAAACACATTGTGTTTGGGGTTTTTTTTCAGGAAAAATGGATTTAATCAGAAAATATAAATTATCTACTCTTCAGTTCAATGTGACTTCACCCCAGAAGTGAAGAAAAGCATTTTTAAAAAAAGTACACAGGGGTTTTGGTGTTTGTTTTTTTTTTTTCATATTAACCAGAAAATCAAAGATTAAACTAAGTATTCATTGAAGGTTGATCATAATTGTTAATGTAACCTGAAAATATACATACCTATTATTTTAATGACATAGATCAGAGAAGCCCTAACCATGAATGAGGTTCCACACAAAAATACCAAACCAAACACTGCCTTCCACAAAGGCCATGAGCCAAAAAGAGGTGAAGAGGAATAGACATGGGGCAGTGTTACCCCATTTCCAGAAGTGGAGCTGGGGTAGGTAGAGGGACTTGCCTGGTTTCAAACCACCGAGGAGGAGTCAGTACCAGGTCCTAGAATATGTCAGATACCAACCACACAATATTCATAGGATCATATAATCATTATGTCTGGAAGAGACCTCAAGACCTCATCTAGTCCAACTTCCTCATCAGAGCAGGGTCAGCTCTTATATAAAATGGTTATCACAAGCTTTTTACTCCAGATTTCATTGCAAATTGTCTAATGTATTCACCAGAATTCAGTTTTCCTTCAGTAATGTTGTAAGCTGAGCTGGGATTTACATGTAACTCAAGTTGAAATACAGACATGACCTAAAACATCTTGGAGGCATCCACGGCAAATGGTTTGAGAGATTATCACTGATATTGGGAATTACAACAGGAAAATAAGCTGGAAGGTGGTACCATTGTGGAACTGTAAAATATGATCCCTGCTCAAAACACAGAGAGATGGGTCAAGAGATAAGCTCCTTGTGACTTGATGGTTCTGGGCCTTGCAAATTCTCTGCTCCTCAAATAAGGTTCATGAACACACTTCAGCTTGAATGACTGTGTGTGGGTTTGTGTGTATGTAAATGGAAAAGAAGTATTATTCTCTTCCAAAACTTACATTTTTGTACTGTAGCCAAGATTTCCATGTGACAAGGAACAAGTGTGGTGTCCTGCACACACTTGAATGCGCACTAGTGCCAAGGAGTCCATGTTACAACACAAATATACTTCCTAATGTAGACAGAGCCCAGCCCTTCTACAGGAATTAAACACCTTTCCTTCCTTACGTACTAGGCAGGATGATGACATCTTCTCCAGGGCCTGGGATGCTGCAGTTGGATCCACCCCAGCCTTTTCCCACGTCATGCCATGTCTCTGGGTGTGACCACTTCAAGACAGCATCATAAGGATCTACAAAACAGGAAATACAAAGAGAGAGTTATAATATTCAGTAGCTGGAAGAATTACCATTTCTTTGATAATCGAGCATCTGTGACATTATCATCCTCCTGTCACTGATGAAGCAACATTAACTGCTCTTTGCTATGTTCCGTGCTTAAAGAAAGATACCTGATTGAATTCCCAGGGCATGGGAATTTCCACAAGTTCCCAAAGTATGAAAGATTTTTTAAAATGAGTGATCAACTCTTACAAGCTTGTTAGTGCTCAGAAAAGCAGGAGTCTTCCCATTCCAAGGGGTGACTAAGAGCTGCCTTGGAAAAGAAGCTTGACCAAGGCACGTGGCAACTCCAGCTCATTCCCCAAAGATTTCTTTTTCAGTTA
Organism: Pseudopipra pipra; assembly: GCF_036250125.1. Lineage (NCBI taxonomy): Eukaryota > Metazoa > Chordata > Aves > Passeriformes > Pipridae > Pseudopipra > Pseudopipra pipra. The sequence goes on from NC_087551.1 coordinate 113,079,436, forward strand.
AATCCAAAAGGGAACTCCTGAGCCTTAGGAAAATATTGGAATAAATTAGGTTTACAAAATGCCAGGTGCTTGACTTGCGCTTCTGTTTCAGAGCGCTAACAATCCAGGCTTCATAAATTAATTGCCCCTAAGTTTGTTCTGCCACCGAGAGAGGAAGGAAAGCCTTTAAGGGGAAATCTTGCACACTAAGTTTAGTAAATCCTAAAGTAATGCAGGCAGGGCCTCCCTCTGGAGGCCTCTACAAGCACCTACTTCTGTCCTACCACAGTAAAGGGAATTTTGGCATTTTTTTCATTGAGGGAGGCTTAACTGGGTATTGAAAACACAGGAGCAAGCTCATGCCTGAGTGTTGGAGGCTGGACCCAGCTCAGTAACATTGTGGAGTAGAAAAAACATCCATTGCCAACACAGGGAAATGCAAAGAAATTAAATCGTTACGGAGTTCCTTAAGGCTGGGTCTGTTTTTCCATCCCTTGTTTTTTCTGGGGGAAATACTCTGCAAAAATATCTCTAAATTCACTTAAAAGACTATTGTTATTAATACACAGCAAGGCAGCTATGCAATTAATACCAAAATTTGGAGGTTTCCCTTGCCTCTGGTGTATTTTTCTGTCTGACTCAACATGAAACTCTGCAGTAATGTCAGACCATGAAGCACTAAAATAGTCTGTAGTCTTACATTCTCCATGACCTTTCTGATCTGCCATGGTATTTCTTAGTAAAAGTTTATAGTCTTTTATACTGTGGAATCACACATTTATCTTGAGCAATGGTAGATATGGCTCAATGAAATGCTTAAATGAATACCAAGAATCTCTCTTGTGTTGATAGATGTGCAAAATATTGAAGCAAAAAACAGCAATTTATTCCTGAAAAAGCCATAAAAAAAGAAATGGTGTGACTCCCACATCAAGCCTTTCTGACACAGACTGTCACCCACCTGGGATAGGTAAAGCCACTCTTTCCTTCTCTTTCAGTGTGACCTGAATTAAGTCAGCTCCTGTGACTGAACACAAAGAATTTTAGGGAGTTACAAACGAACAGACACAAAAAAATCATACTAAATAAATTGCTACACATGAATTTCTGACATCATTATCCATTTCTTACAGAAACATTTTTTTAAGAGCTACTACACATGTTTTCTAAGCATTTTTTGTCCTTTTTTTTGTGCTTTGAGAAAGGATTAAACAAACACATTTTAATTTACAGATATGGAGGGTCTCAAGACAACTCATTAGAAATAGCCAAAAGAAAACATTCAACAATCAGAAATTCTAGGCTGGAACTGGAATCTCATTTATCCCGCTATAAATCCACAGCAGTTCTACCAACACAGGCAATATCACACCATTGAATGCATAATGTATTAACTGGCTCAAGAAGCGAATTACAGCTTTTGTTTTGTAGTCAGGTTTTGATTTTTTTTCGCCCCCAAAATCTGGTATCTGAAAGAGATGCTTTAATTAGTCAGACTTTATAGACTGGAGACAGGGCCCCTGTGTTCTCTGCCGTGAAAAGGGGTCAGTAGCAATTATCACAGTTGTAACCTTTGTGCCCGAGTATTGTCAGCAGGAGAAGGGCCAGGATAATGCAAATCAAAGAGGAGCAGGAGAAAGCTGCTTCAGACTCAGCTCAAATCCTAACTCCTCTTCATCTCCAGTGGCATATAAAGGCACTTCCTTTCAGTCACCAGACTGGAACAACCATAGGTTAAAATAGAAACACTCTGACAAACAAATAAATCTCCTGTCCTCTACCCAACCCCTTATGGTGACCCTAAAATGTTGTTGGAAGATTTTTTGGTGGGATGTAGAAGAATTGTATCAATGAAGCCATTGTCAGAACTTCCCTGCATTCTAGAACATGCCAGGAGCTTTCCTGTGTGTGTCTCAACCCACCGGGGGGATTTCATGCCATATTGTAATTTACTTACTTTATCTTTAAACAAGTCTCCGCACTTTTAAATTGCGAACCCCGTCCTTCCCCACCTCCCTCCTTTTCTCCCAGTGCAACTGAGCAAATTTAAAATAACTGAGATTCATTAATTTTAACTGTTCAATAAATTAGTATGAATAATCAAAAAACTTGATTCTTTCTGATAATTACTATTTGATGTCAGTTGAAAGCACTCGATTGAGTTAGCAGCATATGCTCCTATGCCAAATGAGGCTTCCATAATTAAATAGAAACTGATTCCATGAGGTTTTTCTCATGTCTGATTAATTAGTAATCAGGTGCCTCAGCCCTGTTCTTCAGTGGCACCTTCTCTCCCAATGGTAGCTGGGATCTGATCCATACATCAGTCAAGCCAATCTGCCCCAAATCATCACACAGAGCTCACAATGAACAGCATCATGTCCATCATGTGGCCACAAGGTGAACCTTTGAGGAGAAAGAATGACATGAAGACTAATTTAGTGTCTTTGGCACAGCTCATGTGGCTTTCAGGCAATACATCTCTGTGCACTTTTATGGTTACAGGAGTCAAAGCTGGTACATCATCCTTTGGAAAAGGAGAGAACCAAGACCTGACATTGTCCTTTTTTGGCTAAATATCTTTTGTCAGGTTTGTTGGGGTTTTTTTTTCTTACTTTTGCAGGCATTAGGTTGAAATTATCTAATTAAGGATATTTGTATTGTTCAGAGAAAATCTGTTCTAACTAAATCCTGAGGAGACATAAAATATGATCAATACGGTATATAGACCTCGTAAAGAGGTTCAATCCCCTTTCAATCATAGTGAAGAAAAGAACCATTAAGACTTAACTCAGTCCTATCCAGAGTCAGGGTAACAGCAAAAATTTCTCATATTGGAAGTGTCATCCCACCACAGAGTATAAAAATTCACACCATTTTAAGTCATTTATACTCTCCATGAGCGCAGGAATTGGGGCCAGAATATTCCACAGAATTCTTCACAGCCTTGTAACTTGCAACAATTATTTATATCAATGGGGTGCAAAGTACAATGGTTGTAAATCAGTCATGTTTTGTTGCCATTTCCCACAAATACTCCTAAAAACTGACCAGAAAAGATAAAGGCCTTGGGATTAATCAAGACTACAGTGGTATAGTCCTTCTGCTTGTTTTGTTTTGCTCCTGAGTCCGTTATCACTGGGTTTTACAGGACAGGAAGAGATACAGGCAATACAGATGAAGGACATCATTAGTAAACATTGAATTAAGGTGACTCTTCTCAAAATGCAGTTATAAGGCTCCAGGGTTTAGTTGTATAAAACCTTTATAAGGCTCATCAATTTTCTGCCTTATTACAGCTCCTCCTGGATGTTTGGGCTGTGAATCATAAATATAGGCCTTCTGGATGATAGTCCTGGTAACTTTCTCCTGGTTCAGGGCTCCTTGAGTGAACATGAAGGAGGAGCAACTCAGTCTTTTATCAGCTTTGCAGTGACTCGGAATTTTGCCTGTGGATATTAGGAAGGGCTGAAACGAGGATAAATGGCTCCAATAGCCTGACTTACAAATAACAAGCAGCTCCATGCTATTTAACATCAATTGGGCTAACATCCATCACTGGGAAATCAAAACTTTTTAGACAGCACAATCAACCACACAGTGAGACACACCTCTAGAAACTGGAGAACCAGGGAGACGGTGTTTTGTCATCCTCTGTGAGGATCTGTTACAGGAGATACCCAGAAATATGGTATAATGGGGACACCGAAGTGAGAAGAGATGTTAAAAAAATTATATATATACATATATATATATATATGTATGTATATATATATACACACATATATACTTGGGCTAATGGACATAGATTCTTGCTTACAGCAGATTAATATTTGCAGAGGCAGAGGTGAAGGCATGAAATTCCTCCTGCAGACATCCCATAGTCAAAATAGCATCCCTGACAGGGTTGTAAGGGCATTTCATCATCTTATTTCTCTAACTGCTACATTCTCTGGTCTCTCTGCTTCCATGCCAGAAGGGCAGGAGCTCTCCCACCAGGAGAAGGTTGTTTTTTCTCTGTGTGTCTGTTGCAAAAATTGAGCAACTGAGGGTGTTTAGCCTGGAGGAAAGGGATCTCAGGGGGGACCATATTGCTTCTACAACTACCTGGAAGGAGATTGTAGTCAGGTGGGAGTTGGCCTCTTCTCCCAAGAAACTTGCAACAAGACAAGAGGAAATGGCCTCAAGCTACACCAGGGGAGGTTCAGGTTGAACATCAGGAAGAATTTCCTCACTGAAAGGCTGATCAAGCATTGGAAAGAGCTGCCCAGGAGGTGGTGGAGTCCCCATCCCTGGAGGTGTTTAAGGAAAGACTTGGCACTCAGTGCTCTGGTCTGGTTGACAAGGTGGGGATCAGTCAAAAGTTGGACTCGATGATCTTGGAGGTCTTTTCCGACCTAAATGATTCTGTGATTCTGTGATTACAAAGGGCATGTCTTTACCAAGAACTGACATTTCATTCCATGGAGGCCACTGAGCAGCCCACATCTGGTCAACTGGCCCTTGCAACAACTGATATGCGGTGAGTTTTATCTGGCTGGAAGAAAAGACCCATTCCTGCACAACCAGTCCTCTGTAAAGAATTAACTCCATTCTTTAGGTCTTTAACCTTGGATTCTCCTTTACCCCCAAGCAATAAGGCTGCAGGAAATATCTGTGTTTATTTACTTTCTGTATTTTAATATTAGAAACAAACATTCTTAAGGGCCTTCTTTTCCTCCTATACAAAGCAATTACAGAAACCCACAGAGTCTAATGGAAGTGAGATCATTCTTTAGGAATCTAGAACAGACAATAAGTATAATCAAATTATTTTTTAAGAACTATGGGAACTGTAAACCTGCTTCTGACACAGCAGTAATATGACGTTGAGCCTCAGGCCCTCTTAACAATTCACACATGAGTTACTTGAGCAGTCAACGGGATGACCCATCTCCATAAAAGTTGTGTCTACTGAAAAATGTACTTGGGGTAAATAAAAAGTTTGATAATCCTTTCAGTGATGTTTTCAATAATGTTTGTGTTCAGCCCTTCATTTTAGAAAAATTAGAAAAAGCCAAGAGAAATCTGGATGTGCAGGAAGCCAACTCTTTGTTTCATTCCAAAAGAAATTGGTTCAATCATTTCAAAAGTGAACAAGAGAGAATCAACATCCCTCTGGTTTTTAGCCAGTTCCAGTATTGCCCAGAGACCTTAACCAAGGAGCAGTACCACACTGTGGCACCATATGCTGAAATTTGTAACAGACTTAAAAAAGCTAATAATGTTATTATTGCAATTTACACAGGATATTTCTCCTAAAACTATCCCAAATGTCCCAGTGTGATGTTTCTTTTCACCATTCTTGTTACAATAAGTGGTCTTTTTTTGATGCAGCATGGTCGCATCATGTTTCACGCTCCTCAAACATGGTTGAGCAATAACCCATCAGTGTTTTGGAGAGTCACACACAATTTCAGGGCCCATCAGTGACCTTTGAGGAAGGTTTCTTAAGGCAATGGGTGCCTCAGAGAAAATCAGAGTGATGCTATGACGGCTGACCCACGTCAAAGCAAAGCTGATGATGTAGAAATGACTGGCACAGGATCCCTCAATCTTCCTTGTCTCCCCTTCATCCAGCATCCAGCAGGGACATGGGGTTATATGCCTTCAGTAGCAAATCCTTTAAAATGGTCTGAAAAGACGATTTTCAAAGGGACTTATGGGCTGGTTAACAGTTTCATGTGCGTAGGTAGCAGTGACTCCTTTGTTAATAGGATCATTACCCACATAACAGAAACATTCTCCATTATTATTATTTCTCCCCATTCAGCACCCTCTGGATTCTCCAGTGCCCAAGACTAATTTGCAAAACTCTGAGCATCAGTGCAACTTAACTCCTTTAATCCCCTCCATACGGTCTATTTTCTCGCCTTTTGTGTTAGACAGACCTTTTTGCCTCCCCCAAAGATAAACAAACACTTGCATGACGCCAGGCAATTTCGGATGGAAAGGGCATGGAGAAAGCCCGAGCCCAAACGAGAACTGCTGGCCAAGGTGGCTTCATTCAGCTGCCCACTTCGTTTGAATAACAATATCTTCTCAGTCACGGGGTTTTCCCTCCTCTTCTCCCCCCTTTTCTCCCCATGCAGACGTGAGTAAAAGGCTGTGTGAATTCAGGAGCCTGCTCGTGAATGAGCCGGCATCTGATCCGTATTTACCGACGTTAATTTTGGATGTAATGCACCCCTGCCACTTCCCCACAGTTTGCCCTAAAAGGCTTTCTGACAGGCACAAAAGCGGCGGGTCAAAAGTAAGTTGACCCCTGCCAGAATGTACAATTATTGCAAAGAGGTGGTAACACCAGCAGCTGTCGAAACCCCACCGGCACGGCGAGGAGCTTCCAAAAGTCGCGGGGATGACTAATAGGCTGGAGCGCTCCCCTCCGCCCTGCGAGAGCCCGCGACTTCGGGCAGGAAGAATTATGGCCCTCCCGAGCAGCTGCAATAATTGTCTTCCCATTGTCCCTCGGCCACCCCCTACAAGTGCCCATTGTGGGTGCGGAGTCAAGTGATTATATGCTTGGGCTGATGCTGTTTGCGCCCAGCTGCCCGACCGCTGACACACGAGCGCGGAGAGGGGGGACCCGCGTCTGCTAGACGGGACTCCGACATACCAGACCTTTTACATAAGTCAAACAGGAACAAATGACTCTTTATCAGCCCCTTCTCCCTTTGAAGTGGCGGCTGCTTATAGGCCCTTACAGCTTTTCCTCCTTAGCCCGAGCAAACATCCTCCTTTTGATATGCTACATGCTCATTATCTCTGCCCCATTTAATGATTTTTGATTGAAGGGTGGCAGCGCGGTTGCCAAGAGGGTAGTTAAAGAGGCTCCACGCAGGCAGGACAACAAGAAAGGCTTTCCTTGTGCAGCAGCCTAAATTTGGAGTTTCTTAACAGTGTGTTCTTGTTCTTAGCAGCAGATAAGGGCTGAGCGTGAAATTCTTAATTAAGCAGTAAATAGAGAGTGGGGTGTCAGCAGATGCAGCCTGTAGCCATGGAGACCAAGGCTGATGAAGGAGGGAGCTAAGACTGCACGCCGGCCCGGGGCTCGGGCATGACTGACAGCTGAAGAATCCGACAAAGCTTGTAAACGGGATTAATTAGTTGGCTAATTATTTCATATAGCTAAATGTAAAGAAAATATTTTAAAACACCACAAAAAAAAAAAAAAAAAAAAAAAACCAGCTTGCAGAGTTAGGTAGGAAGATGGTGTGAAGGCCAGACCTTCAAGTGTTGTCCTCTCTGGGTAGGTGGGTGGACTGGTGGGTTTTTTAAGGCCAGAAGGGACTATTGTGGCTTGACCTCCTACAGAGCATGAATCTCTCCTCCTGAGGTTCCTAATAGCTTCTCTCAGAGCTGGAGCATATTTCTCTGAAAAGATGGCCAAGCATCATCTAAGGACCCTGAGTGATGGAAAGCCCACCACATGCCATGAGTCTGCTCTGCTGGCTAACTATCCTCACCCTCTCAACCTGCACAGTGGAGGCTGGAAGGGAAATAAAATGGCACACCAGGGCTGAGAATCCACTCACTTTGTTTCAGACTTTCACCCTACACCAACAGCATAGATATGAGGTACCCAACACTGAATTATTGATCTCACTCCTATAAAAGCCCTCGCTGAAAATGTTCACAGCATGAATTACACATATTAGGTGTTTTCATAATTTTCCCCTCGTGTACTTTGGATGATTGTTTCTCTATTAAAATGAGAAACAACAACAAGCTCTTCAAATAATAAAAATCAAGAAGAAAGGAGAGAGAAGGACAAGAAAGTATCAGTGATGCAAGAGTGACATATCCCAGTCTTCCCAAGACTGTCATCTCCTCTATTTTCAACAGCTGAGGCCAAGATACAGATGTCATCTTCTGAGCTTTCCCAGGCTTCCCTGACAGTGCAATTCAGGATATGCAAACTGAGAAGCAGTCAACTTTTATATTTGAAAGAACAAATTTACACAGTTAGTAAACTGAAATAATAAAACTTTTTTTTCCTTTCAGTAGATACTTGTTATGAACTTGGGCAAGGCTTAGACTCAGCAGCTAAATTTATAGTATATATAACTGTACTATATCTAAACAGGGCCAGGACACAGAACTAGGACCTGGACCCCAATATACTACATGGTTATATTGCTGGCCAAGTTCCTGGCAGAGCTTCAGCCCAAACTCCCAGATGGTGACCAGTATGGTTTTGGAGTTAGCACAGGACAGAGATCTTTTCCAGCTTGAAACTCGGATGTATCTAGCCTGCTTTGAGAGCTAAAATGTTCAGCTGCATGGACACAAGCTGTGCAGTGGCAACTGGCTGTAGGATGAGAGGTGAATGAAGGATGTGTGATCCTCAGACTGAGGTTAAGGTGTGAGCTTCCCATTTCTCCAGAAAAGTACACAGGATGATTTTCATTGTTCCCAGGCTCAGGGGTTTGCCTGTCCTCATTCCAGCTGTGTTTTCTTCTTCATTGTCCCAGTGATTGTTCTAGTTGCTCATTCCTAAAGAGATCCTACATGAGAAAGCAATTTACGTGCCATCTCATTAGTGCAAATCAAGGGAAATTCTAATGGATTAGATGAGTGAAAAATTTTCTTACTGTAAAAATCATCATCTTTACTTTCGCTGTGTAACCATCACGAAGGATTTCTCAAAGACACCAAAATATTTTTGTGATTCTGGGTTCTACTATTACTAATAAAAGCAACAATCATTGCCTTGCTTTTGACATACAGAGCTTAGATCCTTATAAAATTATTTGCCTGAGAATGGAAATTGTGGAAAATGTCCAAAATTTAAAAGTATAAATGAAACTTAAATAAGTATCAGTAAAATATCTGATTTTTTTTTTAAAATGACCACCACTCTTCATGATCTAGCATACAAAGCCAACATATTCAAATGTAAAGATCTAGATGTCTTTGGCACTTTCCAGTCCTAGGAAAAATTCTCTCCCATTAATTCTATTGCCTTCAGTGGGCTCAGCTTATTTAGATTGCCCATGATTTATTGATACATGTGACATAGGACCAGCTGACATCAGAGTGGAATTTAATGCCTTTACCTCTCAAAAAAACCCAATTCCAATACAACTGATATCTCATCACCCACTATTTATGATGCATTCCTTTTGTTGACAGATCAGGCATCAGATTGATCAGTTAGGGATGGACCTGATGTTCATTTATCTATTTGATTAACACTTTGGAGGAACTCTCACCAATTGAAAGGCCATTGAAAGATGGCCTTTTGTATATCTGGAGTTCAAATTAAAAAAGCATCAGCTCTGTGATCATTCTTGAATAAAAAGGGACATTGCAATCCTTGTATTGCACTTACCCAAATAGGTCAGCTTCCCCAGTCTGCTGTCAAGGTACCAATCACAGCTCCTGTGTTGTCCATATGAAGGCAGAGATTGGAGTGACTCTCCAGTCCTTGTCCCACAGGACACCACGACCTCAAGATGGGCAGGAAGATCCTGGTGTTCCACCAGTAAGTAATTCCCAGTCTTGAAGCTGCTAAATGTCACTGAATACTAGAGAAGAGGGAACCAAAATAAACACACCTGAGTCTGTGATTAAAGCTCCATGGAGTGCAGTATAAAGGGGTAAAGAGGATAGTGCTCCTCACAGGCAACATATTCTTTTGCAAAATATGTGTTGAAAACAAGAAGAGCAACATAAAATTAAACAGAAGATGATGGTAAATGCAGAAAAAATCAACTCCCCTGGTGCAGAGGAACAATGTCTTGTAAAAACCATACTTCAACATGAGTTAATGCAGTAAAAATCTCCATGATTCCTAAGCACCACACTGAACTTTCACCTAAGACATCTGAAATCATTAAGAGTTCAAGGCCAGGCAGGACAGGGCTTGGAGCAACCTGTCTAGTGGAAGGTGTCCCTGCCCATGGTAGGAGAGTTGGAACTGGATGGTCTTTAAAGTCCCCTCCAACCCAACCCATTCTATGATTCTGTGATCTTCCTGCTCCAATTTACTACTGAGAGCTTCGGGTCATCTTATCTAAGCCTATAAATAGAGAGAGAATTTCTCAGTGCATTTAACAAATTTTTTCTTCTCTCTGCTCAACCAAAAATACGAAAGCATGATTATCTCTTCCAGATACAATTTTGAAATTATAAAACATTCTGGTGTTACCTGGAGCTGTTTGCTGACCAAAGGGTTGTCAAATGTCAATGTGTAGGTCTCTTTATCCAAAAGGAGAACCACCCAGCCATACAGGTTTGATAAAGTATCAGGGACATAATTGACTGTGGTTGTCTTATTCCTACTGTCAGTCACAGTTAAATTATAGGGAATGTCTGGAGCCTCTTTTCTGCAGAAAACAAACAAACAAACCAACAAAAACCCAAAAACTACATTTTTACACTGAACACTGTCATTTTGCAGCCTTTACAGTTCTATTTTTATTTGAATTACAATGGTTATGTAGGATCTGTCTTAGAATGTGACTTCATTTTGTAATTCTTTATAAATACCATAAGAAATAATCTCTGTTTCAAGTGCTGTAAAAAAAGAAAGAGAAAAAGAGAGACACAGGTTGGGGGAATAAAGTCAGAGAGGAGCAAAGCTGAGCAATGGCAACAGTCAGGGTACAAACTCCTACACTGTCAGAGTATTTCCACATCCATCAGATTCATGGGCCTCAGGTTCAGCTTTTAGGATTTTCATGACATTTGACAAGAGTCCCTGGTTAGCCTCATCCCAGGCTGAATGGGGCTCTGAGCAACCTGGTCTAGTGGAAGGTGTCCCTGCCCACAGCAAGAGGGGTTGGGCTGGATGGTCTTTAAGGTCCCTTCCAACCCAAACGATGCCGTGATTCCTCACTCACATTCGAGTGATCAAAAGTTTCACTGAGACTTAAGGCGCCAAAATCTTGTGTAA